>NC_135779.1:5922055-6044580 GCF_028453695.1 Augochlora pura
CTCCGAGGACCCCAATGCTAGCTTCTCGAAAAAGACCTGCCGTCATAAAAATCAAATTTGCGAACAGTAACAGCTGCGCGGTGAAGTTAGCTGACCCACCGCCATTTCCTAACTGTTTAACGATACACTCGAGGGGGGGGGGGGGGCGGATTAAAACGGGAAGCGGGCCGCGCGCTCGGTTCGGTATCGAGAGGGCCCATCACTTTTTAACGAGGTTGGCCTTCCCCTCTTCTATAAATCAGAATGGCGGTCGGTGGGAAGGGATTTATCGCGGAACTTTTAAAGAAAGCTTAGCGGGACACGCGTGGATAAGGGTGCGCCAACAGTGATCCGGCGATACGGTGGCCGCGGTGGTGGTGGTGGGAATCGCAGCTACGTTAGTGGGGATTCAGGTGACAGAGACGGAAAATGGTCCAGGAGGAAGGGTCGTTACAGGAGGGGGCCGTAGGGTGGTTATGACGCTGGTGTAACCTTGGCAACTCTGCATCCCCCTTTCTCGTGGCCGACACCGTCCTCTCTCGCCCTTTCCCTCTCTTTCGGCCTCACCCCTCTTCGGCCGTCCTCTCTGCTGCTCTCGCTCCCTCTCACTTTCTCTCTCTCTGCTACTGTTACTGTTCCTCTCTGGCTCTTTGTCTCTTTCTGGTTCTCTTGCTATCTCTTTTACTCTCTCTTCCTGCGTCTCACTTTCTCTCTTTGAGCGTGTTTCTGTCATTCTTCCTTTCTCACTTGACATTTCTCTTTCTCTCTCTCTCTCTCTCTCTCTCTCGATTTTTCTCTGTTTCTCTTGCTATATCTTTCTCTTCCTGTTTGTCTTACTTTCTCTACCTGTTTCTGTCATTCTCCCTTTCTTACTTTACATTTCTCTTCCTCCCTCTTTTATTTTATCTCCCACTTTTTTTCATTTTACCTTGCTTTTTCTCTTTCTCTGTTATTTTACTTCTTTGTTCTCTTTCTTTATTATTTTACCTCTCTTTTCTCTCTCTCTCTCTTCGACACTCATTTCACCTCTGTCTTTTCCTCCCTCTCCCTCTTATTTTACCTTCTGTTTCTTCCTCACTCTGTCTTACTCTCTTTCTGTCTCCCTTTCAATCTCTTTCCCTCTTCTTCCCTCTCTCTCTCTTACTCTCTCTCTCTCTCTCCCTCCCTCTCTCTCTCCCTCTCTCGAGCAGGTCCTCCCCCCGTCTTCCCCCTTTTCTCGCCCCCTCAAGAGCTTCACTCCAGCTCCCTGTCTCCTTTTCATTCAGCCACCCCCGATTCGCCTACTCAACTGCAAATTTCTGCTCGTTCTTTCTCCGGACGGAGCACATTGACGGAGAACCCGTGCCGCCTCGTACACCGTCCCCCAACCCCGCCGCGCAACCCCCACCCATCCGCCTACAAATGGAGCAAAAGTGGAGCGTGTTCCTGTTCGAATGCACACGCTCGTTTCGCACCGCGCCGTCCCCCCTCTATCGTCATCGACAGCCCTACGCCCGACAATCCCGCTACCCCGATACTTTTCCATAGCTCATTTGTCTTTCATCCACACGGACCACCACCTTCGCAGCTCCCGCGGATCGTCTTTTTAACCACCCAGGGAGCCTGGAAGCGGTGAAATGAAGTTCGAACCGTCTTGTCGTCTTCCAGCGAGTCCTCGCTTTTAGCGATACTCCCATGATTGCGACTTATGTTGGCGCTTCTATACAGATCATAATTACTGCAAATTTTAACCTAATTATAGATTGAATTTTTAAGAATTTTTTTACACTTGTTTGTTTGATTTATCAGTAGACTTTTTGCAAGAATTTCCAAAAAGAAGCCAAGTAAAGATATTAAAAGAATTAAAAAGATATTGTCATCTTGTTTTAGAACTAATAAACATACTAAAGCATAAATAATTCTTTAATTCACCTTCTCGCAATGCCGGTTAAAAATAGACAAACATCAGGATAATTATGAACATTTCATAGCTTCTTAATCGTCGACAATAGTCTCACAAGTTGCCCAAAACAGTTGTTCAAACTAAAGGTGCATTACGATCATTCGGTATCGATGTTAGGACACTTACTATATCCAGGTCCCAAGTTCCAGTAATTGAGACAACGTCGGCCCGGTATAAACGCAACAGGAGACTACAGGTAGGAGGACGGGCACGATAACCGATATCCCCCGGAATGTCCTGCAAGCCCTTTGTTCTGAAAGAGACCTCCGAGCACCGCCGAAACCGCGACCGGTCGGGTCTAATGACCCTCTAAACGGTCCCGGGCGGTATAGTCCCTCCCCCCCCCCCCCCCCCCAAACCCCATGAAATAGTCAACAATTATACGATTAGCAGGTCATCGATGCGCCGCCGGCAACAGCACGCGCGAGCGTCATCAGCGGGGAAATCGATAGCTGTACGGGAATTATTGCGGTGGAAGACGACACCTTCCATATTCCGGGAACGTTACGGGAACGTTCCGGTGACGCGGGTCCGGCGCAACCCGGGTCCGTCGTTGACCATGCGAAATGATGGTACCCACCATTGTTCATAGATACCATTATTACCATTACACGGTATCATTATTGACAGACAGATCGGTCCCGCATTCATATTCATGCCGATCCAATAACGGTCGCCTCGGCAACAGCACAGCTCTCTCTCTCCCTCTCTCTCTCTCTCTCTCTCTCTCTCTCTCGCTCTCTATCTTTTCTCGTCTCCGCATTTCCTCCCTTCGCCCGGCTTTTTAGAGAGAAAGAGAAGATTTCCGCCGCGCGATCGGCCTCCCCGTTCAATCTCCCGTACAATGAAAATCGTGCCTTTTATCCGCGAGGCAGCGTTAACGGCATCAATCGCGTCGCCCCGGTCGCTGATTAAGGACGCGGTTACATATTTACCGACGACGGCCGCATATTCATGAGACCGGCCACCACGCTCTCGAAGCTCGCGTCCTCTTTGCGAACCGGGGGACAAAAAAGCGAACGATGTTCGACGATGTTCTACAATGTTTACGGACGGACCGGCCGCGGCGCGATATAGACGTTCAATCTTCTGTGAGAGATGGATAGAGATGTAATAGATAGGGAGATAGGTAGATAGATAGATAGACGGATAGATAGATAAATAGATAAAGATAGATGGATATGTAGATAGATCGATAAATAGATAGATAGATAGACAGATAGATAAATAGATAAATATAGATAGTTAGATATAGGGAGAGATAGAGTTAGAGATAGATAGATAGGAAGAGAGAGATAGGGAGAGCTAGAGGGTGGGAGAGAGTGAGCGGTGCCGGAGGAATCGCCGGGAAATCGAACTTGTGGATTGCCGGCCGCGAGAACTGGGTCAAGATGCGAAAAACCTGAGCAATTTCGAACTTCTCCATGACGGATCACGCGACGCCAAAGAGGTTCCATGAAATCGGAATAGTTCGCCGTTGAAACCGAAATTGGAAAGCTTCAATTTAATGTAATGCTTGCTATTCTCGATTTTAAAGTAATGCTAAAGCCAATATCGAATCATTGGGGTACGTAACGAGCTTGTCAACTTCGTATTGAATTAGCAAGGAATTAATTTGCAGAGCAAAAATGTTAATCCTTTAAACTTGAAGCCTTCTTACCTCGAATTCCAGCACTAAAACACATATCATTAAAATAACCCTTTCAGATTAGCAATTCCAGAAACCATCAAATATCTGTAATAACAGCCGTACCAGATTTCAAATTACGTTACTTTCGTCTCCTATTACTTTCGACCGCCGCATAAAGATCCCGAATGCAGCCTACAAGATGACTGAGGCAAATGAGCCCCTGGCCGCAATAATGTCGTCAGTTTCGCGGGCTTATTGCGCCGGGCTGGCGGGCCTCGTGGCGGTTTGCGCGGCACTTAATATCTCGGCCCGCCTGTAAGCCCGGGCCTCTCGCGCGCAATATTCGGGCTCCGTTTCTCGTGTTTCGTTTCCGCGGGGTAATTCCACCGTTCCGCTGACACGACGTGGAATCGGCCGCATGCCGCGCGCGCGCGCGGGCATACCTCCGCAGAGATATTTGTCTGCCACCAGCTCGGACGCACTGACCAGGAATTCGACGGTGCCCGCGGAACACACAATCGCGTGTGCACCGGGTCGATAACCGAACCGCGCCGGGTAACGAACGCGCGGACCGCCGACGGGACTCGTTACCCGAACCGATGGAACTCGATCGGAAAAATTAGCGGCTATCGATATTCTGACTTCTCCGTGTCCTGGCAAGCCCCTCGTCGCTCCTTTGATCGTTGGTGAAAATTCTCGCGCCTGCCGGTAATAAGAATTGCGACGATGGTAGAAATATTTCAAATCTATTTAGTATAGTTTTGTAAAAACTCGGAAAGAAATTAGGAAAAATGATTAGAAAATTAAAAAACAGCGTGGAAATAAGAAATGGAACTGTTACTTATTGAAGATATTAAAAGAACATTTCCCCGAGGATAGTCGACAACGATATACCATTGTCCGTCACTGAGAGGGTTAAAAGAGGAGACACTTGACCTAAATTACATTTCCCACGAGAAACTCAAACAATTACTTTTCATAACGATCCAGAATTTCATCATCAAAATAAAGACAATTCAAGAGAATTGTTAAACATTTCTACTGTTTCATATAAATATGACTTCATTTATTATACTTTACTCTTCCTTCCGCTCGCAACCCTAATACACACATTGGTAAAATGTATCCATGGTTATCCAAAAATTCTAGAAAACAAATCTAAAATAAAAATCGCAAATCTAATGAACTATAGCAAACTGTCCAGCCGATTTGCAACTGCCGATAGAAAATGCAGCCGGTAGAATTCTGGCAAAGGCGTGGCACAGTCGTGGGGAGCGGTCCTAATAGCTGAAGAACAGCAGTTAGGTTGCCTTTGGTATCGGTTCAGAGCCCATTGTCTAACAAAAGCAGAGCCCGGGCTTCGGATTACGTGGAACTCGACTTGTAGAGAACAGAAGAGAGAGAGAGAGAGAGAGAGAGAGAGGGAGAGAGTGGAGGGAGCAGAGCAAGAGGGGTAGGAAGAGAGAGAGAGAGAGAGAGAGAGAGGCAGGGAACCGTTGACCGGAACAAACGAGCAGTTTAATTCAATGTATCAAAAGCTCGTGCGACAGTTTCGTAGCCCGAACGGGGTTGCGCACGGTGTTTCGCAATCCCTTCGGTTCGCCGCGCCGCCCTCCTTGGTTCCCGGGGCTTTGTGTGTTTTGACGGGGGTGCTAACTGACCCCGTGGCTTTCAGGGATCGCGCGGCGGCGGCGGCAGCGGCGGCGGGATCGAGAGAGGCGGGTTGTTCCCGCTCAAGAGCAGAAGAGGGTGGCATTAGGTCGAGGTCACCAGGACGCTCGAACCGATCGATTCAGCCAGCCAGCCAGCCAGCGCCAGAGAGAGAGAGAGAGCCTCGGCTTCAACCCTCTGTGGTGCTCCGACCCTCCGTGCCTCCCTCCCTTCGACCCGCTCGCCGCAACACACCCCCGACCCATCTTCCACCGCGACCTTCTCCTCCGCTGGAAACCCAAATACCGCCGCCATCTCCGATTCCCGGCGGCGGCCGGCCCCGCGCGATCCACCGGCTCATTACGCCACTATTTACGTCCCGTTGCGTTTAACAAAAAGCTCCGGGCTGCTGGCCCAACGGAAACAGGGGCTCCCGAGAACCCCGGCGAGGCTCAACACGTGGATGCCCCACATTCGGGGGTCGGGCTTTGATCAGCTGTTTGCCCGGGGCATCGACGCCCACGGATCGCCGTGCACACGACGGGGGACTCGCGTCGATCAATCTTGATCGCCCTGCGATACTTAGGCCGGTGCAGCGCCAATTACCGTCTTGTTAGCAGAGTATGGATCTTACGTGCAATTAACTCTTTAGTGAACGGTAGCCTGTGAATTGGCTATTATTAGCAATAATTTATCTATTATTGAGCTGAAGGTGTTAGATAGAGCTAGTGTAAGCTCCTATATTGTTATATAAATTTTGAAATATTTAATAAGACAAGTAGGTATTTTTCAATTCCGAGTAACCCTTTGGTGAAGTGCTAACATTGAAATCTCTTAGCTAGAACGATTTATTTCACCGAAATTTGGCTATCATTAATTCAGTATTTTCTTCGGCTTTTTTACAAGCTTTATGGAAGATTCGGTATTAACAAATTGAAACAACTTTTATATCAGCTTAATAAATAAATCATTCATTGAACTGATATGAAAGACTTTACTATACCTTAGTCAAACTTCTTTATGACACTGTATAGTATTACGAGGGCATATTTTGCACCGAGTATTTAATATCTTGTGTTTTGTACTTTGAACAATTCTTAACCAATAAAAAAAACTCTTCTCGAACAACAAAATCGCGCAACTCGCCGTCAGATGGCACCGCTTCGCGATCTTCGTAATCGAGGGGCATTGACGTTCGCCGTCATTATCCGTCTGTCTCATGTTCCGTTTCACGTATTTCGTCGCCACCCCCTTGTGCCCGTCACCTGTTTCCTTCTCCCCTTCCTTTTTTTTTAATCGCAAACGCCCCGGTCGTTTTAAACGTCAAACCGCCGGTTTCTACATACTATATTTTTAGCAGTTTTTTTTACTCGCGGCCACGCGCACGGAAGCGAGACAGCAACGTTCGGTTATCATATATCAATATCAACGAGATATCAACGTTCGATGCCAGTGCACGGAGTGGATCTTTATTGAACGTATGCGATTCGGACCATGCGAAGAGGTTTTACGCGTTATGACGTGAGTACGAAGTTGGGATTTTCGACGAGAAACTTGGACAGATGTTTTCTTTTTTTACAATAATCTCTTTGGCGAACACGATATAAATTGTGCATTTGCGTGCGTTAGTTGTGCAGGGTCGATTCTTATGGTCGACGCTTGCTACTGATACTGTGGAAATTCGATTGTGTTAATTTGATCTGTACCTTGCGTTTATTTCTAATTAATGGTAACAATATTTTCCAATAACACTGTATATCAAAACTATTCAAAAATTATGTGAGTTATATAAAAGAATTGCTTAGTTGGAATTTTTATATTTCCAGATCAATCTAATTTATGCCTTGCGTTTATTTCTAATTAAATATAACGCCATTTTCCAATAACGCCACATATAAAAATTACTCAAAAATTATATAATAATAATGAAATTCTACAACGATAATCAAATTATATAAAAGACTACTTAGCTGGAATTCTGTATATCCAGGAGGGATTTAGAACGCCAGCATCCACTGACGACGAATCTTACGGTTCCTCGGACTTCAATTTGCTGAAGACGAGGTACAAAATGGCGGCGCGATGGAACGAACTCCGCAAATCTTCGCCAGATTTAAAAGACAGGATTTTATCAGATTTCTAGCGATTTTATGAGTGTCGTCGTTACTGTCGCCAGGCTCCCGCAAACAAATCCGGCCGCGCGTCGACAGCCTACCGTAAAGAGCACCGGAAGTAATTTCTCGTGTCGTCTCGCTGTGCCTGAGAGAACCTCTAATCGGCGTCGCTGTTTCGCGAGCCACGATCACGTCGGAACAAAATTACGTAAGTGATGTAAGTGTTAGCGGTATCCAAACATTTATAGCTCATTCTCCAAATAGTCCCATGAATTTTAAAAGATTCTTAAACGTCGCGAGAAGCATCTAAGAATATTTTATGCTATATTTTATAAACGGGTTATAGAAGCTATAAAAATTGTTAACAAATTCCTCAATTTAAAATTTGCTATTATTAAACATTGGTACTCGAAGTTATTTCAACTGTGAATTTAGTATAATTTTTCTGACTGTAGCTTATTTTTATTTTATGAAACGAAGCGTATGTTATGAATAGGAAATTAAGTCCTGCGACAATCACACCCTTTCACGTAAAAATCCGTGGAACACAAACACGCGTCGCCGTTACACCGTCTCTACCCCATAAATTCCGCTAAAACAACGCGGAATTAACCGATCGCACGTTTCAGTATCCCAAGCAATAGATAAAGACCTCAAGGGACAACGGCCATTGAGTCTCCAGCACCTGCCCTGTCAGAGCAGCAAAAAAAGCCATGAGGTAATTCACGAACGCGCGCGCGCTATCGATACATCATCGGATCGCTCGGGAACAAAAAAGCACACGGTGATCCAGTTTTTTTTCGGAAAACAATCCCGACGCGCGCGTCACAGCTTGAAGATCCCGGCTGGTCTTTTGTTGCGAAATAACGCCGGCCCCTGTCATCGCGAATTGGCAACGGGAGCGAAACGACGGCTCCCCGCTCCACCTCTCTCTCTATTTACGTCGGTCCGCGTTACGCTTTCGCGAGGAAAAACCGGGATGGAAAAAAAAAAGCGGCCGGTCGAACGTCGAAATTGTTTAACATCCGGTACAACCCGTTTTCCACGACGCCGCGCCGGCTCGCGAACAATCCGGTGTCGACGCGGAAACCGGGACAGCGAATCGATGAAAATGATGTCTCTGCTCCGCGACGCAATCTTTCGCACCTTTTTATCTTGTTCCCCAGCCGCAGGTGACTTTCGCGGTGAACGACTCTTCCAGCGGAGGCCGGGTTCCCGACAGCGAAGCCGCGCAGAAACTTCGGTAATTAACTGGTTGTTTTATCGGGTCACGCGCGATCAACTCCTCGCCGACTGCTATCGTTTTAACCGGCTGTTAATGGTCTTCTTCTTTGACAGCGCCGATAGGAACGGCACGCCGCGAATTATCAGAACCATCCGTCGAAACAGCAAGAAGGGTAAGTTTTATCACGGAGATATATGCGAGACCTAGTTTTCGACGTTTCGGAAATTTCCTGAAATTCGGGGTTTCTCGTACGCTTGTGAATTTATAAAGCTAACGAAAGCTTTATTATATAAGAGATAAAGTATAATAATACGTAATAATTTCGGTTGATTTTGGGTAGCATTATGGATCCACAAGACAACGATAAGAACCGAAGCTATGTGAATGTTTTAAATTTTTATTACTATGATTTCTATTAAGTTAGACGAATTTTCCAAATTTCTATCAAGTTAGCTGAATTTTCCAAACTTCTATTACTATGATTTCTATTAAGTTACGTGAATTTTTCAAATTTTTCAAATTTTTTGAAATTTCAAACGAACAGCAGTCTTAAAATAAAAGCAAAATTATTGTCTAACTGCCCCATGAATCAAAGACGATCAACTCCATGGAAATGAGCAACTGTCGTCCACCTTTGATCACAACCAGCCGGTCCCATAAATTCGATTATACGACTGCGTGTATTCGCTGCTCGCCGCGATGTTCCTCTTGGCCTATCTGTCCCGGCACAAGGGGGATAATAATTCGCGCTTGATCGGGGGCGGGCAGCTCTCGAGGACCGTGCCGCCGCCGCTGCCGCCGGTCCTCGCGAGTACGAGGAACGCCGATCTAATCCCAGGACGTTCGCAGCCATAGCGGAGAATCGATCGGAATCGAGGGAACGTCCGCGACCCGGGAACAGCAAAAGCAGCGTGGTCGTTCTGTACCACGGGAAGCCGGCATCCCCGGAGCCCGCTCTTCGTGCCTGTCAATCGGAACGATCCGTCGTCGCTCGTGCCGCCAGCCAATCGCCGATCGACGACGCGCCCCAGAACAGGTGAAATTGCGTTCGATCGCAACCCCCCATCGTCTTCAATCGTAAATGGCTCGTTTCCTCGACCATCTCGCGTCTTTTATGGCGAGATTAGAGTCCAGAAATTATTTAGCGGTTTTTCCATGACGGTTTTAACGAAAGTGTATAAAAGGTCCGTGTGAATTTTAATTTTGCAATATCCAGGTCGAATCGGCGGTTGATGGGAAATGGATGTCGCGATGCTATTTTAACAATGGAATTATTGAATTAGACATATTATTGGTTTTCGATGCTTTCTTCTGGAATTAAAACTCGATGAGATACCAAGTAGAATCTACAAAGCATGCTTTACCAATCTAAGTCAGTCTCTTAAACTCCGCGCAACCCAATAACGAGTTCCACCATGGAACAATACTGCACCGATCGAGTTAACTCGTTCTCCCGTCTTCCAAGCTGGCAAAACAGCTACCAATTACCCAGCCGAATCACAAACCCCCAATATTTCGACGTCCCCCATAGCCGATCGGTATCCCGTACTTTCCCTTTACTTTTCTCCGAGTAAAATCAATATTTCCCGGCTCGGAAGTTTCGTGTCCGACAGACGGAAAACGCGGCTCGGGCGGACTTTCTCGCCGCGGTATCCCGTGCACCCGAAAACCAATTAAATCGGAAGTTTCGAGGCATTCTCGCCCGGCGTTATCATCGATCCGGGGATTGGCCGTAGGCGGGAGGGAAGGAGGGGACGAGGTTTCTTGTTGCGTAAAAAATTGATCGAATATCCGGAAGGAGGAATCTGATTGTACTCGTTTCTGGCAGATCGAGTTCAACGGAGCGCGTGGCCGTGTATCCGATCGACCGAGGACAGGCCACTTTGAGACGTCGACGGCGTTTGTCGAGGCGGCGCGGATCGCTCGCGCGCGTTTGTCGGGGCAGGGCCGAGGCGGGTGGTTCCTTGTCCAAGGATCGACGTCGCGTCACAGCCGGCAAAGAGCCGCGGGAACGGAGACCGGACCCGGCCGGACATTCGGCCAGGTCTGCGAAAAATTTGATTAGGTCGAGCTCCGCTTCTTGCCGGGAGGACGACTCGGATGATCCTGATCAGTGCCGTAGATCCGATAAGCACAGGCTGGTCGATAGAACGCGCTGGGAACGATGCCGTCCCTTGAATAATGCCGTCTCGAAGCTAATGGCCCGCTTCAGGTAACAAAGAGTTTCGAAGGATCTTTCTGAAACGATATTTTTCAACGGGGCAACTTTGTTAGCAGATTGCAGATTTTTTCTTGTGTTTTCAGCGATAATATTAACACCGTTGTATGCCACGCCAATTTTACAGGGATTGTCAGTGTTTAAACGAGTTTTGTCATTTTTTAAAATTATAGATATTTCTATCAATATGGGCGCTGCCAAGTTGAGTGCCGGTCATCGGTGGACCCCATGGCATTCAACGTGTTAATATTTCTAACGCTAAACCTATAGGATATTAAAAATTACTCACTTAAATTAATTTAGAAAATGACGCCATTTTAATCGCAATGGAAGCTCGAATTAAGAAATTTAGATTTAGGACAAATCTATCATATTAATAATTCTTAAAACATCAGTCGGCTAAAAAGAACTTGCTTAACTTTTGCTAGCAATTTTACTTCCTCCTTCGACCACGCTTTAAACTATTTAATTAATTCCAAAGTATCTTGTATCTTAAATCAAGAATTATGCAATTGCGAAAAACATCTCAACTTCTGCAACTTATATAAAAATTAATAATTTCTAAATTCGTCTAACATAATAGCTTAACATTAAAGCAACGGTACTACGTTAAAGTGCTCGCGTTCGGAGCAGAAAACTACAGAGCCATAAGCGAGACTCTGGTGGCAACTTAGCCTAGCGTTTAATAGGGAGTATCGCCGTAACCGCGAGTCAAATAGTGTTTATTTCCGGAGGAATCACGGGGGCCGCCGTAAAATTGAAGCGTCTCTAATTAGAGAGGTTGATAGCTGTTAATTATAGGCGCTCGATAGTCATCAGCCCTGGCGTTTGATAGTGGCCGACAGTGGCATTAATCAGTTATTGCCTGGGGCGTGTAACGAGCTCTAAATTCAGACCGATTGCCCCCGACTTATGACGATCGTCCTCTGACTACGATTTATAATTAACCGTAGGTTTATAATTAACTATTGATTTATAATTAAACCTGGATTTAGAATTAAGTATAGATTTATGATTAACTCTAGATTTACGATTAACTCTAGATTTATGATTATCTAGAGATTTAGAATTAACCATAGATCTATAATTAACGATAGATTTATGATTAACTCTAGATTTAGAATTATCTAGAGATTTAGAATTACCTATAGATTTATAATTAACTATATATTTATGATTAAAACGCACCACGGCAACGCGTAGATCGCCGTCAAAGTGGAACGAACCTTAACCCTTTGAAATTCTGTGGAAACATTGCAGCTCAGGCAAAGGCGACGACAAACCGCGGCGAAACAATACCGTCTACCCGAACCTAGCGTACCTGATGCATCAGATGCACGCGTGTCCGCAGGAACGAGGCGACAACCGTGCATTCATCAGCGTGAACGACGGCGACGACGGCTCGTGCCGAGTGTTCCCGTTCCAGGCGACGCCCAGCGGCAACCTGAAGATCGTCCCGAATCAGGTAAAACGGTCGGTCGGCCACCACCCTGGCCGCCTGGTCGGGGGCCCGTCGTACCTCTGGGAATGTCGGCCTCAAGGTAGAACGCGTAGTCGTTCTAGGTTGTATTCGAGTCGAAGAAAGTCAGCGTCCTGGTGGCCGATCCGCAGCACACCCAGGTGAACGTCAAGGCCGAGCTGAACAGACCCGGAAACGAGGCTGTCGGATGCGTATCCGAGTCCTCCGCGCGGCACAGGCTCGTCGATCTTCCAGCCGGCGTCTCCTCCTCGATGATCAATCAATCCCAGGTAACTACGGCGTCGATGGTCAACGCTTCCGTCCTCTAATGCCTCTTGATCGACCGCTCCCCCACGAAGCCGCCTTTGATCGAATGTTTTAGCACCGCCTCGAGCTTCCATTTCAACCCGGCGATATTCCTGGATGTATTTTTCATGGTGACTCGGGGAGCAAAGATCTTTTAAATATCTTGACTCGACGTTGCCTGCCTCAAAAATTCATTTCAATTAGCGCCTTTTATTTCATCGAACGAAGATTGGTTGGAATGCTAGATGCAAATTAATTTTCAGATATCGAGCGAATAATTTCGTTATTTACTTATGGAAAGTATGGCAATTATAGGGTTAAATTAGAGCGTTGAAGGATTCTAAATCTACCCTTCCCGCTTGACCGTTTTCGCAATTTTTATTTCATGATTATTGTTCAACATATTTACGCTCTCAGACTGTTACAAAAATTGTAAAGAATTTCTTAAGTCTTAAAGTATTTAAACTGAACAATTTCTTAAATTTTAAAAAATTCAAGATGATTTTTCAAACAGTAAAAATCACCTCGGCGCGTTTAATCTATAGTTCGACAGGGGGGGTGAACTGTCCCCGTAAAATACAGATTTCATTCGCGCGCAGAGACAAAGGAACCCGTTGCAGATAGAGGACACGCAACGACCCATGATGCACCAGTTCAAAGTGAAGCTGCCGCAATCGGAGGAGCAAAAACAGCAAACGGCCCCGTCCACGTCTTACGATGGGCCATTGCTGCAAGAGGTGCCGCTGTCCGCGTGAGTATCTCGCCGTGGTAACGTCAGAAACTCGGTCGGTGTAATTTCGCTTCGGGGCGGAAAAGGGGGAAAAGAGAAAAGAATAAAAAAGAAAGAGAACGTTTATCGGTCGCCCGTCTAATCGCGTTCGGCGCGTAACTTAGTCAATGCTCAGGTTCCCTGACTGTCTTCGCGCATCTTGTTTGCTGGTGATTGCATAAATAATACATATATATATATTAAACAAAGAACAAGAGTAGTCGTCTGATGTGTTTCTAGATAAAAATAGCTATTAGAAGGAAAAGAGACGATGGTGAGAGTCAGGAGGCGTTGCTGTTTAAAGTCGGCCAGGCTCGAGTCCCTCGTTTCCCAAAAATCGGTACTAATAGGGGGCCTAATTTTTGACAATTACCATCGCAGGGAAAAGAGACGATGACGAGTTGCGTTGCTGTTTAAAGTCGGCCAGGCTCGAGTCCCTCGTTTTCCAAAAATCGGTACTAATATGGGGCCTAATTCTTGCCAATAAGCGTTTACCCTATTTCCGCGAGGGCGTTAACATTGCTGGCTCAGTGAAAGTCGGTTCTACGCTTTTCTGAGCCGACTTCTTCCGAGCAACGAACGACTCTTCCGCGTATCTCCATGAAATTGTATCGACTCGTGGCCGTTTCGCTCGCCGATAAAAGGAAAAGCGACTCGGCCCGCCGAGGCGATTTCCACCGGTGTTTCCCCCAATAACGTTTGATCGGCGTAATTTCGAGCAGACTCGGATTTACGGGTGAGCAGCCAATCGATTGGGATAACATAATTCTCCCGGAGAAGACCGACTTGTATCAGGAGTTGGCCAGGCGTATCACAAATTACAAGTAAGCTTATACCCCCGTGTCCGCTCGATGAAACAATGTTAACGGGGTCGAAAGGTGCGGTGGGGTAGGGAAGGGCGCAAGGGGGTGAATCGCGCGGAGCTAAGTTTCCGCTATCGATCTTTGAAGGAACGCCGATTGCATCGTGCGAATCGATCAGGACGAGTTCCATTGCCACTTGCTCGTGCTGCAGAGCTACAGCGCCTTCTTCGACGAGAAGAATTGCAAGGAGATCGACTTGACCGGGGTGAGTTATCGGATGTTAACGCCGCCGACGCCTTGCCACGGACGAGCACGTCGGCCTGTGTGCTTCGGTGGGAATAGCCATTGGCGCGGTCATTTCTTTCGCGATAAACTTCGTTTACGGAAGTGCTTTGCGTAAACGAGTTCGCGTTGCTCGGAATTAACGCGCCGGATCGGGGACGTTGACCTTTCAACCTGCGAATACTTCTCGCGTTGATTAGAACCGCTCCGGTGTTGGTAAATCGCTGCCGGAGAATAGCTGACGGCTTCCGTGCGCCTGATTCGATGGTTGGTGAGAGGAGGATTGGGTTTTCTTCGATTTCAATTGGACGAATAGTCCGAATATTTTGAACCACATAAGAGTGCTATCTAATAGCTATAGTGTTAAAAAAGAAACGATAACTGATCCATTTAGAAATACCACAATAGAATATCATCGAGCAAAGGATCAAAGGATCGGAGAAAGCCTCCAGCATGCTAACAAAGACGGAAATAATGAACGAATATCTTACTCCTTAGAAATCCCGAAGCATTTTTCACCCCCCTCCCTTTTCGTTTCCCCAAACAATCGCGGCGAACCGGGGGACGATGTAAAACTTTAATTCCTCGTGGAAGAAAAAAAAAAGAGAAGCGGAGGATCGTCGAGAGCTTCGAAAGAAATTAATCTTCCGAGAGGGTCCCCGCAAAACCGACCCCTTTTCCCTTGATTACCCGCGGCCGCGTCGAAGAACATCCATCAGCCGAACAAAAATGGCGTAATTACTTCGATCATTTGCCATTTCCATCTTCCGGTCGACCTGGTCGCCGGGGCAACCTCGGCGGCGACCCGGCGAAGCCCGTGGATATTTCTTCGGACGTATCGTTTATTCGAAAAGCGAAACGGGGGCGGCTGTGCATTAACGGACCTCCCTTCACCGGCACTCCCGGCCGCCATCGATCTTCATCCCTTAACGAACTCCGTTAAACGAGTCGTGACCGCTCTCCTTCCGTCGATAAGTTTAATCGCGTCGCTCTCTCCTCTCTCTTTCTCTCTCTCTCTCTCTCCCCTCGCGGACTGCTATCGAACGATTTATTATATGGGGAAAAGTGGGAAACGATGCTCGTGCCTCGAGTTTCTCGGCAGACGAGACGCGGGGAGAGAGAGAGAGAGAGAGAGAGAGGAGAGGAGAGGCTCGCGCGCCGCCGCGGACAAGATCTATTACGGCGTTATCGGTCTGCGAAACCTGCAGTCGAATAAAGTCCCTTTGTTCGCGCGATCCGATTTTCTAGCCGCCGCGCCGCTTTACTTCTCCCAGGAACACGTATCCATCGTTCGTGTTCGATCAACCAGCCCCCGCAGTCTTCCCACCACCCCTCTCTCTCTCTCTCTCTCTCTCTCTACGTCCACCGTCGCTTCGACGAGTTCTTCCGCTCGATTCCTCTCCTCCCTCTTCGCAGAGCCATTTGTCTGATAGAGTGGGCGGCGATCTGATCAGATTCTGCGAGACCCGCGTTTGATCTCCGACGGAATTCCTACACCATTGTGTCACCCTTGCGGCTCTCGGGACTGCTGACATTCCGCGGCGCTACCGCCGCCCGGTATTCTTCCCCGGCGACGCGAATTTAGTCGGGCTTTGCTCTACGTGCAAGTAGACCGTTGTGCGGGGAAGCAAACTGATTCGCTTTGCCGGCGCCCTACGTCCTATTTAGGCGCTTTCCGAAGCTGATTTGCATGATGCGTTGAACGGTGATGGATTTGGACAGGTTTCTTGATTATTGAGAAAGCACACCTTGATGCGAAGTATTGGTAGTATCATATTTTATGAACATTGCTGTTTATATGATTAGACGCTGGAAGAATTTTAGAATGTCTTTACATTTTTCTGAATTTATTGGAATTATTGAAAGACGAAATGAACTTTTAATTGCTAGTTCTTATAGCTGATTGGAGTAAAAAGCTATGTGTATAAGTTATCGAGAAGTATCGAATTTTTTTAAATTTTCATTGTAGGCTCCGACGAAAAGGTAAAAAAGCGACAGTAACAGTAAAATTTAATAGTAAAAATTTAGAGAAAAATATTTCGGTTACTATATAGTGAGTTAGTCCCTTTAACGTCTACAGAAAAATTCGAGTCATTTAAACCACTTTTAAAACAGTTCTACCACTTTAAAAGTATCGACTCGGTATTCCTCCCATATCAGTTACCACCAAATAACCTGCTTCTTCCCCGACTGGTGTTACCGTTCGCATACTTGGGAGCGTTACCGTGCGCGCTGAAGCATCAGAGTGGCCAACTAAGCAGGGGGGTTGCAGGCGCCGTGAACGTCTTGTGTCAGCATCCCCCGTTCTTCCGGTTCTCTCTGTTCCTCGTCCCTCCGTCGTTGGTTCGGTGGGCTCGCAGCCAAGCGGCCTTGAACTCCTTTCCACCCTCCGCGCGGCAACCCGGCTATATTTGACTCGCTTTTTAGTTAAGGGTGAATAGCGGCTCTCGAATGACGGGCGTCGCTCCGCGCCCTTTAAAAGTCGCTGCCGAGAGACGCCGGCCATTTTGTCGGCACCGCGTCCCCTGCCGTTCAACGACGCCCTCTTGCTCGCCACGTGTCAAGGAAACGGCTAATTAAAAATAGAAACGTTCGCCTCCCTCGTTTGTTGCTCGGGCGATCCTCTCGCCGCCGCCACTTTCGCGAATAATTCGTCCGCTTGCGGAACAGAGCGGCGTGACCTCCAACGCGTTCTCCATTATCTACGATTGGATGATCAGCCCCCAGAACGAGAGCTGCCGGCTACTGCAGAGGGACAACATCCTGGACATCTTCACCGCATCTCAATATCTTTGCATCAAAGGTACGCGAGTCTTCTGAACATTGTTTGCACATAGTTAATATTTCTCCAGCCGGAAATAACAAGCAACGAATCCTTTTATGTTAATTTTGTATCTCAGTAGAGTATCGTTGTCGATCTCTTTTGATATTCTAGGCGCGAAATTCCATCCCTTAATATTTTTAATTACGTACAATTTTTATATAAAATCTGCCTCCAAAAAAAAATCCGGCGACTGTGCCTTGATTTTTGAAGGTGACAGTAACAAATTTATTTAAACTTTACACGGTTCGCATTGCAAAAACTCATTCTTTATAAGAATTAAGAATGGAAACTCGACCGAGTGAAACTGTAAACTTTCAAACTCATCGCGGTTGCATAAATGTGATTAAAAAAGGTCTCGCGTCGCGGTGTGGACCGTTTCCCGAGATGATGAAAGGATTGATGGCGAACAGGGATGTCGTACTGCCGGCTAGCGTGACTCCTCCTTTGTCTTTATTTATGTGAAGGATTTACGCCCGATGATCCTGTTTACATTGCGGCCCGGTGCCGTTTCCCATCGCCATCCATCTTCTGAAACGGCGCTGTCTTGCATAATATATAGCGCGCGCGCCTTTTCGCGCACACTTCAGAAGTTCGACCGCGTTTCACCGGTGGTGGGGCGGTGTGGGAGGAAAGAATGAAAAGTTTCAGCGGCGCGATAAGCTTCCGCTGGGGAACTCTCGATGGCGCCCCGCTTGAGTTCCGTTGAATACGTCACTGTCCAACTCGAAACTTCAACAAACCATATGAGACCCCCGAAGAAAATAAGGGATGTATCGCGAATATTTATATCTCTCGCGTCCATCCGCGCGCGTAATAAACGACTGTTCCCGAAAAAATTGGCTCGCGAATGGAATGTAACTTCCACATCGACAGCGAGGAACATCGTCCTAGCTAAAAATGTTCGCGTGAAGCGAGATACTGATAATAAAGATTCTCGAAGTCATTCGCAGTAACTTTTTCCTTTGCACGAATCCGATCCGCGGCGTCGTTCACGAATTATTAAGGAAAAACAGTGACCAATCGGAGGCGAGATCAGAAGACGCGAGGCAGCTAGCGCCAGTCGAGCTCGCCTCTCATTGGTCACGGTTTTTCCTTAATAACTCTTAAATGAAGTCATGGATTGCATTTGCGCAAAGGAAAAAGTTACTTGAAATCACCTCAGGAACCCTGCATTTATTTTAGGACATCCGGTACACCGACTAAGGTCCCTGGAGACCAAACCTACATTTGCTGCGAATATCAGCTCCGTCCCTTTGTTCTCTAGAATTGGAGGAGCAGTGCTGGGCTTTCATAGACAACGACGAGCTGTTCTCCGAGGACACGGCGTTCCTGCTCTACCTAGAGGCCAGAAGAAACAGGAACACAGCGGTGATGGAGCTGATGGTGCCGCGGATCATGAAGTTCTTCCTGATGCTCGTCAGCACCAGAGACTTTCTCGAGCTGAAAATCGAGGAGCTTTGCCTGCTGTTAAAGTCGAACTACATCTGCGTGAACAGGTAACTGGTTCGACGTCGACTCTGAACGACTGTATCATTTCGCAATCACCCTAAACTCCTCATCAGCGAAATGGAGGTCTTGATGTCCGCGGTCCGATGGCTGATGCACGACTGGGAGGACAGAAAGAAGCACATGCTGGAGGTGATGAGATGCGTTCGGTTCGGGCTGATCGCCCCGTGGCAATTGGTCGACGTGAAAAGGAACCCGGAGAACCCCGAGTTCATGGAGCTGATGTCCTATCCGGAGGTGCAGAAAATGGTCGACGACGGATTAGCGTAAGCTATGAACGAGCAACGTTCCGGCTGGCTGGAACAGTTTTCGATGGGATTCGGATTGAGAATCGATTCCTTTCAGTTTCGTCATCATCAAGTATTGGTATGGCAATCAGACCGAGGATTATTATCACTGGATCGATCTGCTGGGACTTAGCGAGCCGACCAATCGCAATTGGGCTGGAGACGACAAGGTATTTTTATTTCTTTCGCATTTAAATCGTTGCTATATAGAAATTGGTTAATCTGTTTTTAAATGATTAATTTGTATTAACGAAGTAACTTTGTGCATAGAACTACGTGACGTACAGAGAATTCCTGCTGTATCTAGAGGAATACCAAAAGACAAAGGTGTCGGAATTAAAAGCTCAGAAATCTCGCAGAAAACCCACCCCGCCCCGCTCGCCGCCCAACGATTACTCGTCCCCGTCTCCTAGAGGCGTCATCAATCATCCTCAGAGCACTGGTACGTTCTCAATCCTATACCGACATTTTAAAAACGCATTATACTATCTAATTGCAGAACTAGGGATTAATCTTAATTTTCACTTGGTTGGCTGACTTATCTCTAAAATCTTTCCAGATGAACGACGATACGCATACATTTGAATATCATTTATATGCATCCTTAAAGTGTTATCAATTAATACAAGATACTATATACGAAAGTTGACTTATTAACTATTGACTAATTAAGCATTGACGCGGCAGGTGACAACGTAGCCGTTCAAAATAGCGAAGCGCCGCACCCGAAGAACCAAGCACCGAATTTCGCGCCGATGAAGATGTCGGGGATGCCGATGCCGATACCGCCGAAATTCATGAACGAGTACTTGACCCACCTGGAACGAAACAGAGGGGTGAGTAACCCTGGCGCGTACTGTCCTCGAAGAGCGTCCGAAAAGCCTACGATCAGGCGGATCCATTGAACGTCGCCAGAACATATACCCTAAACTGTCTTTGTTAGACGAACGAACAGGCTTTTCTCTTCCGATCGCGTACTCGTTTAGATATTTGTATAATCGTATTTTTAGCTCGTGTAACGCTTATGTAACCATTAAACGCCGAGACTGATGTCTGAAAGCACTCGTGCCACGTGTTTCATTTCGCGAGATGGTGAAAACGTGGAATAACAAAGGGGTAATGATGTAATGACGATTTAACGACGGATTTAGGATTTAACGTTGAATTAAGGAAATAATATCGAATTAATGATTTAGTGACGAATTAAGGAATTAATATTGAATTAAAGATTTAATGTCGAATTAATGAATTAATATTGAATTAACGATTTAACGTCGAATTAACGAATTAGCAACGAATTAATGAAATAGCGAAGTGACGAAATAACAAAGTAACTAGTTAACGAATTAAAAAAATAACGAAGCGACGGATGAACAAGGTAACGAAATAACGAATTAATAAATTAACGAATTACCGAATTAACAAATAAACAAAATAACGAATTAACGAATTACCGAATTACCAAATTACCGAAATAACGACTTAACGACTTAACAAACTAACGAATTAATCAATTAACAACGAACCACCGCGCGAGTCTCGAAGACGGCTAGTCGACCCCCCGAGAACGAACAATAGTGTCCAGAGTAAAACTATAAGAACGCCCCGGATGGATTTCGAGCGGATAAGTCGGCAGGGTGAGTCGTCCGCGATCGAAAGCTATCCGCGCGCGCGGCACAGAACGTTTCACAGAGTTTCCGCTTTTGCCTGCTTTCAGGGATTATTGCGATGGGGGTTTATCATCGGAGAAATCTCGAGGTGAGCGGCGGCCGGCTCGTAAGTGGAAACAATAAATCACGCCTATAGAATTTGTCAGCGGAGCTGTAGTCGAAGGTCAGAGTTTATGCGGCTCGATATCCGTAAGCGTAATGGCACCGGGAACCGGCCCTAATGGCCGCCAATTCGTTCAGACTGCACTTGCGGGCGTATAAGCTCTTGCCTTGAGATTACACCGATCCCGTGTCGCGAGTCAATGATATTCAATCGATGATATTTAGTCGATGATACCGAAGGGATTATGATACGTCTCGAAGTCGCACGATGATTCTTCGAGGCGTTCTGAATTTTTAGGCGAGGCGGCTCAAGTCATGGTTCACCATTCGAGTGATGCAGAGAAGAGTTAACTTTCAGAAATTGTTGGAATATTTCTAGATTATCAAAAATTATTGTTTAGACGTCATATGTCCATAGAATAATATTTGATCATGCTATGTTTTTCACCCCGTTTTAATTTACAAATTGTACTTCATTGGAAGTCCACGGTCATTATTCTATAAAAATATAGTTCCATTGATACGATACTTGTCCTGTTCGAAATGAAACACTCTTGTACGAAGTACTTAGCCAGAGCACATGTACCATCTACATAACAACGTTCACTCGTCAATACAATATCGAACGAGGGTTAAATGTCACCCGTTTTTAATAAAATCAAATATTCGAATTCGAGTACACGATTCTCACTTCACAGCAATATTCCACTATGTTAAATCGTCAAAATCAATTCGCTAGACCAAAGTACCTTTAAAGTAAAGGCTTGAGTCGTTTCGCCTTAAACAAACATTTCCACCCTTTTCACGTCGTCGCGAGCGACCCGGGCGCATCGGGGATGAAATCGAATCCCGACTAATTCCGGCCCGGTTCACGACGTTTTCTACAAGCATCGATGTGAATTATTGCGCAGAACAAGGCGCGAGCTGCGAACACGGTCGCCTTTGACGGCAGGCCGAGCAACGGCGCGGAATCGGCCAAAGCCGGCCATAAATCATCGGCTACCGAGAAGCCCGGATGGGAGCAGCCGCGACAGTTCGCGAATCTGCCGGTAATACAACTTCGACGGAAAGAGGAGAAACGGGGAAACGGGCCGCTGTGGAGGAAAGGGGCGGTTCCTCCTCCTCCCCCACGGTGAGAAACTTTCGTCCCCGTAGTCCGCGAGTCGTCTCCGCTTTTTTTCCAGAACGCTGGCAAATTGGATTACGGGACCCGACAGGAGAAGAACACGCCGGATGTTTGCCGATGCCAGCAACACGAGGCGGCACTGATATTTTCCGCGAGGATGCAGCAGCAGCAGCAGCAGCAGACGAGACGCAGGATGCCGAGGGACCGCGAGCAACGCGCGGACTCCGGCAAATCCGAGGAGGAGGCGGCCACCGTGATACAGGCCGTCTTCAGAGGATATAAGGCCAGAAGGAGATTTCACGAAGTTAGTGGACGAGAAAGTTTCTCCTCTCGAGCCGAGAGACCGGGGAGGGGGGGAGTCACTGTCAGGCCGGTGAACTCGACCGCCACGGCGAAACAAATGTTTTCGGTCGGACCGTTCCGGTGGTCGCTCGCTCTCTGCTGATCAGGGAAGTGAATTCAGAAATATTCGAGAATTTATTTATACGCCGGATGGTTCGGAGCTGTCACCAAAACGTTCCATATCGCGAAAATAAGAGAAAATACTTCGCTATCGTGACACTTTATCGTATTAAGATTCTTGGAGAAAGGGGATAGAAATATTCGGCTCCTGCTTCGCGTGAGATTAAAGAATAATAAGATAAATAAATAAAATAGCCACTGCCTTCGACTCGTAAAACGAATAGATAAAATACCAGAAACTAACTAAAGAGGGTGGTGAAATTTAGAGCCGCTGAATTGGGCTCCTACTTCGCGTAAAATTAATAAACTACCTTTTACAAACAGTCGTCTTATAAAATGAACGGACTAAGTATAGGGAGTAGTGAAATTTAGAGTCGTCGAATTTTTGCAATCATCGGACGAGCTTTCCAATATTCGACCGTGCCGCTTATGCGGAACATGTTGTTTCTGTAAACGACAGATAAAGGTATCAACGTCGGAGGCGAAACGGAATATTAAGAAGGTGGCGGAACTTCTGGCCATCCCGATGGGCGAGGCATCGCGCAAGTCCTTGGTGGTGCCTGTCGGAATTTCAAACAGTTCGGCAAACCAAATCAGAAACGGGAAGGCGGATGCAGCATGGCCGACGAACTCGAGGGCCAAGAAGACGGAGCAGCCGCGGTGGACGCAACGGCCCGTCGAGAACAAATCGGACCAGGCGAGAAACGTGAATTCGCTTGTCGGCTACGATAGATCGCGTCTTAACCCTTTCGCTGCGTGGGGGGGGGGGGGGAAATATACGCCCTTAAAGAATGACCATTTATATACAAAGATCATTTCATACCACATACACTACCATATGGTATGAGATACTTTTGTTAACGAACAAACAGTTGATTATAATATTTAAAATAATAAATTTCGATTATAATATTTTTTTTTGAAAGCAAAATGATATTACTAAATATAATAAATATCATTATAAAATTTAGAGAACACGACTTCTACTTCATAGCATTCCGTACCCGAGTGTCAACCCGGTGACGCGCTTCGTAGCGAAAGGGTTAACGCGTCCGGGCGACGCGCGAGACCAATTAGCCACGCAATGAAAAATCATCGCGGGAGAAATAACACATTAAGGAACGCGTCGAGCGGTATCTCGCTCGACGCTCCGACTCGTTTCCGATTAATCGCCGCCTTTTGCTTAACAGGTTAATTAAAGGCTTCCTCTAATTAATTGCACGTTTTTTTTTGCGGCGCAGTGCGACGAGCGCGGCGCTCCTTACGTGTCCGGGGAGCAAAGACCGCAGCCGACGCCGAGGTGCGCGTCGCACGCGCGTAACGCGGCGAAAACTATCACGACGATCAAGTCGCCGAGGTTTTTCGTGAATCGAAGCGAGATCGTCGGCTCGCCGCCGGATAACACCGACACGGAGGAGCCGCTGTCACCGCAGTCCGACGGAAAATCGACCGGAACCGATGCCGACGACAATGCGCCGAACAATGCGATGTCCGAGACCAACTCCGAGTATTCGGTCCAGATACGAACGCCGAGCTGCGCGCGGCCATTGTTAGTGTCTCGATAATAGAGTAGAGGGATCGATCAATCGCGAAAAACTCAGGCGAAACGTAAAGATTAGACTGTACAGGCTGTACAGTCGGGGGGGAAAACAAAGGCATAACCGAATAGCGGATTTTCTGCGTCGGCTGCGAGAACGCGAATTTGATTCTTTTTCGAAGCGTTTTCGCTGTTTTTGGGGTTTCATTTTTGTTACGAATACGTGAATTTCTCGGATTAATAATATATATCGATGGAAATCTGTACGAGTGTAGAAGAGTGACAAGGCTATTTTTAGATTAATTTATTAACTATTTTATAGTAATTTTATCAAGAGTTGTTTTTAAGGAAGACAATGTTCACAGTTCCAACGTGGGTAGCTACTACTTCGACGAGTCCCTGTACTTTCCCGATCGTGAGTCGGTGCTCGTATTTGGCGGTGTAGATCCCCACGACGATTATGGTCGCGGCGGAAACACCGGCAGAGCTATGTACAGATTCAAGTCTGACGAGAACATTTGGGAATTCGTCGGGGAGATTCCTCAGCCGCGACATCATCATTCGGTCGCTTACCTAAGAGGCCGTATCTACGTAGTGGGTGAGTCCAGATGTGACTAATAAGCGAGTATCGCGAGGCTTGACACTCGTTCTTGGTATATCCTAATCCTTTAAGCGTAGGTGATACACGATAAGCAGTGAAACATAGATGTCGAAAGCAAACGGTGATGAATCGCGTTATTGATTCCTTTGGCAAGAACCTAATTCTAATTAAAAATTGGAGAAATTATACTCTTTGAACATTTGGAGCTACCGAATTAATAATTTAAATTTAATTATTCAATAATTTTTCGAAACATATTATTGAAAATGTAGACTTATTGGAGTTTTCGTTATTTGCAATGGAACAGCCATTTGTTTAATTTAATTGCCAAAAATTGACGATCTAACCTTTTGCAGTCGAGTGGTGAATCTAAGGCGCCGTTAAGAATTGTCATGTCACGTTACAAAATAATTTTTATCAAATTTACTCATATTCAAAAAATCATTAAGAGCTATTAATTGTTGCCCAAGTTGCAAAATTCAATTCCGGAATGTATAAATAACCATTATATCAAATGGAAACATTATAAATCTGGAAAAATATTTTGGCTTCCCAGTCAAGAAATCTCTCACCACAAAGGGTTAAATACAGACTTCTCGATTTAATCCACCAACCGAACGAAATTCAAAGAAACGATAGAATAATAAAAAAATAATCTTGGAATTGTTAAACATCGCGTCTCTGTTAACACGAGCGCAACAGATTCGCAGTTTCGATCGACCAGCTTCCGGCAAGGGGTGCCGCAGAATAATAGCGAAACGGCGGCGGGACGGAGTTGCCGGCGTAAACGCTCTCCGCGTAACAGAGAGAAAGAAAAACGTTTCTCGTTAGAGCTAAAAAATAAATAAAGGAGAGAGGATGTATTGTTAGGCGGAGCGGATCCCCTGGAAGACAAACTGCACAGAAAGAGCACTGCGGTCGGCACCGTCTGGAGCTACGACCCGGCCACCAGGACCTGGTTCAATGAACCTGGCATGCTGACAGCCAGAAAGGACTTCGGATTGGTGGTCAGTCACGGGAAAATGTACGCGATTGGCGGCCAAGGCAGGAACGGGATGTGAGTTGTTACAGAAGAACACGTAATTGCCGGCGTGGCTTTCCTTTCATTTTTCTCGCTATTAATTTTCGCGCTGCCCCTGGCTAATTATACTCCCCCCCCACTCCCCACTTTCGTTTAATTGCCGTGAGCCGAACCCAGGAGCGCGTTATTCAATCACGGCCGATTATTGTTTATAAAAGAATTATTGCTTCGAATAATTTAGAATCAACGAAATGAAAATCTAAGAAATAGAGTATAACGAAAGTCCCATGGGAGAAGTTTAGGACATTTGCTAGAAGAAGTTTCATAAGCTTTGTGTTAGTATCAGTTTCGACTGGATAGCATAGAATAATTGTTTAACAATTCTATACCACTAAAAAAAAATCCAAAATACTAAGATTCCAGAATTTACCTCGATTTTTTTCTCATAAAAGCTGATAATAGAGTGCAGAAATTACTATCAACATTTTCTCATTGTTACCAATTCTAATTCTCATTGTTACCCTGTCTAAACTCTTTTTGGATTAAATTCGAGCAGTTCAGCCTCTTTACACAGATTGATATCGTCATTTCCACGTTGCAGGACGCTGAAGACGATGGAGGCGTTCGATCCCACGGACTCCACGTGGAGGGAGATGCAGCCGATGCAGACCGCTAGGGTGGGACCCGCTAGCGTGAAATACCGGGATCTTATCTGGGTCGCTGGCGGGATGACAAAATCGAAGAAAGAGATGTTCTCGAAGGACGTCGAGTGCTACGACCCGATCAAAAATTTGTTAGCTCGATATAGTCTTCTGCGTGTCGCGCGCCTCGTCGCCTAGATTAAAGTGTCCCGTTTATTCGCGGTTCGTCACGCGAACGCGGTTCCAGGTGGCTGAGAGCGGTGTCTTTGAGGTTGCCGAGGTGCTTCGCATCGTTCTACGTCGTCGCCGACTGTCTCTACGTGATCGGCGGTGCCTCGACCACGGAAATCACCGCCCAGAGCATCAACGACGTCGACGTGTGGGACGAGGAGGGACGGGTTTGGAAGGAGCTGACGAAAATGACGATCGCGAGACA
The DNA here is from genome assembly GCF_028453695.1 of Augochlora pura. Classification (NCBI taxonomy): domain Eukaryota; kingdom Metazoa; phylum Arthropoda; class Insecta; order Hymenoptera; family Halictidae; genus Augochlora; species Augochlora pura. Next base: position 5,948,646 of record NC_135779.1, read on the forward strand.
CGGACACTCTGTTGGCTCTATAGGTTCCGTTGTCATTTATTATTTTAGCTTAATGTCTGGTAATTTTTGGGTCCAAGCATTAACACTTTCCAGCGGTTATTTTATATCGTTGGATGTAGTATGATCGTCACAATGAATTTAGAAAACGAAATGAAGGGGTCCTGTATATAAAACTTTTAATTAGTTTATAACAAGCTGGTGTATTCCATCTGTTGGCAGAAGCCTTTGTATCGAACTCTTTAATGTCTTAAATTAAATTTTATTTAATTTTTATTTATTTATGTCTATAGAATATTTTCCTATAATTTTTCTCGTCCCTAATAATACTTCGAATCTGAATCCGTGTGACGAACAGTTTGCGATAGATAAATGCATCCAGCGCGATGAGGATCGTTAGGATACGACTAGTGAAAATGATCGAGCGTCTGTTAATTAAATTATTCTCCAGGTGAGCAGCTCTTAATAATCGGCGGCGTAACTACAGTATTCATGAAAACGCTGAGCAACGTGGAGTGCTACTGCTGCGACATCGGGAAATGGATGAAGGGCGTTTCAGCCCTTCCGCAGCCTGTTTCCGGTCACGGAACCGTGTCCCTGCCGCCGGCTAACCACTTAATAGATCACTGATAATTGTGGAAAGAAAACGTAACTCGTTCACATTCACTGATTCACGCATTAAACCTTTATTTTCCGTTATTTATACACGAGTTTTTTTTTTTCGTTATCGTTCCTTTTTTCTTTTGTATGGTCTACATGTACGTTTTTTATACGGAGAACTTTGCTCGGATATTATTTTTCACAAATAAAACAGACGTCAACGTTTTATCCAAAACTCGAGTATCTTTGTTGAGAGATCGCCTTTTTCGAACGTTGATTCTGACGGATTCTGAGCGAGGAGCTCGTTTACATAATTTTAGAGATTTAAAACAGATTCGGTTGTCTGTTGTCAGAACATTGGACAGAGTTTCTTGTGGTGAGGAATGAGTTTAAAATTGGCACAGAATTCGTAGTTAAAAATCGGTAAATAAAATTGTAAGGTGTTCGAAAAACGACATTATCACGTTTAATATTTGTACACTGAAGTAGCTCTACGCATGGATCTAGAGATCCTGCTTGGTGGACGATGGAAGAATTTGTATCATTCAATAGTATTCTCTTTTCCACGGATAGAAATAAAACTGACAGAAGTGTCAATTTGCCTTAAACACCTCCTTATTCTTTGGCCTTAACAGAGCTGCTGAAAGTCTGGCGAGGACTTTTTTAAGTGAGACAAATCATGGGCGGTTAACAGACCCATGATCCTGATCTTCAGCTCTTCCGGTAGGCCCTGTAAGCTCGGAACAACTATTCCTTCGCTGGCTGCTACATCTATACGCACCGGATTTGCTAGAGTATCTTTGAACCTATTAAGTAATTTGTTGACAAGATGTGTTACCCTTCCATGTATGTAGGCATACAATTAACATATCGTACCTGTGAGATATTTCTTTGAGATTTCTGTATCGAAAGCAAAGGTCGGTAGAGAAAGGATTGATATACTTCAAAGTTTGTACACACATGGAATATGTTTTCCCACGGTCTATTAAAGGGTAAAAGTTAACAATCAACGAGTCACCCGATGGAACCGCAACCAGCTTGCACGTGACATTAGGAGCAGCCACGAAATGGAAACGCATGTCGTAGGCTTTATTATCCTTCGACTTCCAGTTTTCTGGTATCCTTAAGGATCTACATGGAATAGAGAATAAAAAGCTGAGCATCGTAACAAGGAAACATTGCCAAAACATCAATGCGTACCGTTCTGAATCACTTGTGTCGGACGTTGACAACTGAAATCCGAACTCTGCTAAAAATACTATCAGCAACGCAACTAAATAATCATGGTGTGTGACATCGCCTTTTAAGTCCCTCAATATCCTCTCCAGTGACGGTGCCAACTTCGTAATCGTGCTATCCTCCGCATATATAAACTCCGACGTGAATGACATCGATTATGACAACTGTGTTCTCGAGAATACAAGCTTAACCTCAAAACTGTGTGATGTTGCAAAACATATGATCCCACGAAGCTTTGGATCACGAATAAAGTATAGGAACAGATCGAATACTTCGTGGACTCTCGTGGTTCAAGACGACCACCTTACCGACGCGGATAAATTCGTTTAAAAGACGCGTGCCTTTAAAATTTAAATCTTAAAATGTGTTAATAATGTTCGCAGAATATAACATTACAAACGCAGAGTTTGATAAACATCATTACTCGAGCATTCGCTTGAATTATGACAGTATAAATTCAACCTTTCGAATATTCTTTTTCTTATCGTAACATATGTATAAACTCAAAGTATATTATATCTCCAACATTTTATATTTTTATATTACGAATCTAGTCTTTTAAACATGCGCGACATATAAATTAATTGCTTGCAGATTATATTAAATGCTGGTAGTAGGAATAGAGTATACAGTATACTCAATTCTTAGTAACAATTTTTACTGCTTGAACGTCGTAACGCTCAACAGATCGGTCCACGACAATCAAAATTGAATGTTAAACTTTCAAAAGAAAAGCTCTTAAAATTACCATGCATAGATCTTTAATTATTCTATTGCAAAAGATTTTGGTACTTACCGCGAACGCAGAGTGTAGTAGTTCCACCGCAACTAGGACCGTGAATGACAAAATGTTTCTGCAGCATGTAAATCTTCCAGATTTAATTGAAGTAACATAATCACTATACCACACACTTAACACACACTCGTTGGCGCCATCACCGTAAATATGCAGTTTAAGGAAACTAACTCTGACTTCAATGACCTTGAAACATCTTGTCAAAGTCTTCGAAACTTTGACCTATAGATACAATAATACAATCTCCCTTAGTTTTCGAGATATTCTTTAAAAAACTTAAAAACATGAGATTCGATGCAACAGAGAAGTAATATATTAATTAACAAACCTAAAAGGGTTGTTTCAGATCGTCCCTCTCGTTCGAGACATAACGCGGACCTGACGCTTTCCTCAGATTCGTATTACAATGATTGTACACAGAATTTATCATGTATAATAACATTAATTGTTCACGAATATTTCAGATATTAAAAGAAAGTTCTTATTACGTGTATGAAATAGAAAATACCGCATATTTACCGCGAACAGCGTGAGACGAAATCGGTTTGAAAAACGATGTCCGAATCCCTGGTCTCTATGAACGGCCGGCAGGTGGCGGTAGCGGTCCCGACATCCGGGAGCCGCCATCTGTCATGAGAGTCGCGCGTTACGAACCGCGAAGCGTGCGTGGAAGTTTCGAAAAAGGGATTCGGATTCGAATGCGGCGAGGCAACTATATAGCCGCGGTGCGGATAAACGCGAGTTAACCTGAAAATGGCCGAATCGTGCGAGTCGTCGGTGTCAAGTGCAGTGACCAGTGTTGTGCCTCTAGGACAGACAAAAGCGGTGGAAACGCCTTGCCAGGAGACCAACGCGCAGACACCCGGATGCCCCGGTACGTGGACACGACCCGAAATATCTTTAGCAGCAGTTTCAAACCAGTTTATTCAAACGCGAGTGGTCGAGCGCGGCCATGCAACAAGTGGCACGGAGCGCTCTTGCATGCCGAACAGGACTGTGACACGGGATTCCCGGTGCCCCTGGCTCACGCGTCCGTCCCACAGAATATATTCTAACATGTCGTCGATCACGTGACTGCTCGTCCTATCGACAGCAGGAATTTTTAACGGGCCGCAGAAACAAAAAAATCGCGTGGACCGTTCCGGAACGAGTCGAGCGAACAGTTCGATCTGTTCGATCGAACAACTGTTCGTGTCAAAACACTGCGGTACCAGGCTTTCGGTCGATTTAATTCCCTATACCATTCGGGTGCTTTAATCGTGGCTCAGGAATATCCCGTCACGGTACAATTTCGTTCGCACTGGTTTAGTATATTCGGATCGGTTCTTTCGGAAATCTCGTTCTATTCGAGAGGCGATCTTGCACGGATCGTTCCGGTCGATGAATTCGGTATTACGTTCCTGGCGCAAGGATTATTCCTAGGCAGGTGGATAAGGGACCGGGGAACGGCTTTCTTGATCGAGTTATCATATGCACGTTGCAACGGATCGTAATTGTGCGCAAGTGGAGCACGGCTCGTGCATCGGTCGCCCCCCCCCCCCCCCCCCCTCCCCCCTGATTATTTTTCGCGTGTTTCGGCCCCTCGGCAACGATCGTTCTACGCGATCAATTTCGATCACCGTTACAGATGGACGCGCGAGAAGACAGCTCGCGCGAGGGAAACGCGTGACAGGCCCCTATACCGGTTTTATTTTATTTATTTTATCATCGTTTCACTCGCAGTTACACCGGACTTTTTGCTCGAATTTTCGTCGACGGTGTCGCGATACATGGAAGCGGTATGGCCTTTCGCTCGGTATCGATACGCCGTCCGGCACGCACGTTCCGAGAAACACGCGGTGCATTATAAAAATAACGCGGCGACAAATAGATTTAGTTATCGTCCTTTCAACGCTCGCGGAAGCATCACGGATAAGTGAAGTTATCGGCGTAAAAATTCGTCACGATAAGCTCCGACCGCGATAAGTATTAAATTGTGGAGCTCGTGCACATCCCGCCGTATTATCTTGTCGTCGTTACTCAATCCTTTAGATACCTGTCAAATGTGACAGAAGTTATCAATCACGGACCCGCAGCTGTGACGAATCCGTCGCAATTTGTCTTTATCGTGTATTGGTACATTGCATTTAATCTTTTCGTAAAAATTTAACCAATTTGTCAATTTATTAATAGAGAGAAATATTCGTCGAAAGGATTTTACATTTGTCAACCGCCTGATCGCCACGGTAGAGATGAGTCCGTCGCATCTTTTTCGTACGCACCTGTCTTTCACGGTATAGTTCGCAGGATTGCGCGCAGAGGGCGCCACCGGATATAAATAAAATTTATTCCGCGAAACTTTCAATGAGATGTCACGGATAAATGATGGTAGACCCGTGATTATTATTAATCAATTTTATAAACTATAGTTAAAAGCTTTAGTACGTGTTTAATTAAGTATATATAACAAACGCGAAACAAATAAATTTCGTGTACAAATTCAAATAGTATAGGTCACTATATTTGTCAGTGGGAATCAAGTATATTGTATAGTTCATTTGCACTGTGAGTGCTTGGTATCGTTTGGTGGCAACAAATACGGCGCGTAAATTTAAAGAATAGAAATTGATTTTTATTTATTCATAGAAATGAATTTCTTTTTCAGCGGACGACACCACGAAGACACCGGAAGTCGGCGAGAAGGTAGAGGCCGAAGACAACAACGCGCAGAGCAACGGTGATACCGGTGAGTGATAATCACGGTCATTTCTAATCAATTTATATGCACGCGGGCAGTTTCGTGTGCGAGTCGCACGTCAGATGGAAGCACGCCGGGCTCGCCTATCGATTTGACCCGGGGTGAAACGGAAACCGAAATCTGTTCGGATGCACCCCTTGCATTGTGGGAACACTCGCAGCTGTAACAATGATTTTGAAACTGCGGTTCCACAAACTCGTTCGTTTTCGTAGACAAAAACTGCTGAACAATAAAATAAACTAACGAGAAAAGTAAACGATCACAGAATGCTTTAATTTTATTATTTTGAAAATCTTAAGGAGGGATGAAGGAAATTTTGTAGTCCAATGATCTCTCATCGAATCATTTTGGTATTTCTAGGTATCTATAGGTTTACACTATAGCTAGTGGTAGACTGAGATTTATGCATTTTTGTCTATTTGTTGCAATTGACGCCGAAAACTTTTCTTCTGTGTAAATATTTGCAGCATGGTAATTGTTAAGGGATGCGTCGCCACTATTCCTGCTTCGTCGCAATTAAATATCTTTTTAAAAAGTCTAAAACAATTTCGAAAGGCGGCGCAGCCGTAAAGCGAGAGTTTTATCGAGATAAATAACACGGCTCCGTGAAACGAACAACAAGCCGCATTCCTATCGCATGCGTCCGAGTAACATTTCTTATGCATCGTTGTATAACAGGTGGAATCCCGATGATTCGCGCGGTATTTAACCATGCGCGATGAATAATTAATTGCGACACTCCGTGGCCGCGTCGCACAGGAACGATTTTATCAATATTGCGATCCCGGGTATCGGTGAACACTTCTGGAGGACTTCACGAGGATCGTAAGAGCTGCACGCCGGTGCATCGGCGCATCGCGGAGCATCGATTACCGTCGCTTATTCTTGGTTTAACGCGAAACCGAATATAATATCCTAATTTTTATCGACACGAAGAGCCACCAATATTTTTATGACCAATAGACAACCGGCGGATTTTTATGGGTCTTTAACTATGAGAGTTTGGAAAGCATTTTGCTACAGTTTGACGAGTCTCCCTCGCGATGTAGAGTTTTAGTAATAACCTTTTATTAAACCTTCGCACAGATAGTTTTTCCGATTTATGGTATTTTTATTTTATATAACAAATTTTGTTAGTCTCGACACGATTGATTAATTAATCGACAAATTAGCAAATTAATCCCTTCTCTGCGGACCGTTTCCCTGGTCAAATCTCGAAACGCGCCGTTAATTTGTTGATAAAAATTTCAACGGGCCGACGCGCGAAGTGCCGGAATTATGCACGCTTTGCTAATCACTGTGCTTGCACGGTTGTTTGGATAAGTTTCGTTTGATTTAGGCAGGTGGAAACTTCCGCGGCATGGAAAACAGGTGTATGGTTCCGACAGATTCGCGAATTTCTAACTTGGATGATTTATAACGAATTTCCCTCAGCTTCCTACGGTTGATTTAGTTTTGAATTGCTGAGAGATCGTGCTGTTAATTACGTTTGCCAATTGTCGCGTGAACGAGGGTCGTAACTATTTTTTATTGGTGGAATAGATCATTTTTGTAGCGTGAAGATACTTTAGGGGGTGGTTTTTTATTTATTCTGTGTTATAGAGAATTATTTTATATTTATATAGTATATATTGTATAGAATTATTTTGTATAGGACTATATCATATTTATAGAATTATATTATTCTTATATAATATATATTGTATAGAATCATATTATATCTATATAATAAATTTATAAAATATATATTATACAATATTTCATTCTATAAGGCATTTTCAAAGACTCGAACAGTAAAGGTTCAGACATTTTTGCAACCTCCAGCTCGACAAGTTCCACCGTTTTATTTTTCCTCTGTTAGCGAAAACAGTTTCGCGCAATCGCTCCGTTCATGTTTGCTGCCACGCAGAAGAAGCCGGTGTTTCAGACAGTTGAGAGATGAGATTTTCCCCGCGTTGGATAACCAGCGTCGCTCTTCCAAGCGGAAGGTTCGACTCCGCTACCACCCCCCCCCCCCCCCCCCCCCATTGGACGGGAAGGGGTGCGGGCTGTTGATAGTTCTCGCGCGCACGTTTCTCCAAATAAATATTAGAAACGCCGAGGAAGGAGTTAACGCGCGAGGGAATTAGGACAAACTGCTGTAAGGTCGTTCGCGAAACTGGGTCACGACAGGTGGCGACTCTAGCAGCCGAGAGAGAGAGAACGAGAGAGAGAGAGGGGGGAGGGCACTTTTCAAAATCGACCGCTAAACAGGTCTTTACGCGCCGTTGATGTTCTCCAACCGAGATCTCTAGAGCCGCGATAGCCGCCGAACATTCATCCAGTGTAACGTGGATCTTTCACGCGCCTTTACCTCCTGTATTCACTTTCTCATCCCCCCCCCCCCTTCGTTTCATATCCGTTCTTTATAACCGGGGCGACGAATTTATCACGCAGATAACAAGTTAAAAAACTTTCGCCCATTTTTTTCTAACCGGTGAACCAGCCTTGCATGAAGCAGACGATCAGCGTCGGTGAGATATCTTTATGGTCCTGGGTCGCCTCTTTTGTGGGGGTTGCTGATGCATTTATGGGGGTTTTTCTGGAAATGAGAAGAATATATTTGAATAGACGAGAAAAACTATTAGTTAATTTACTGGTTGTGTTTGTAGTATTTTGAATTAGTTTGAAATGATTATATTGATTTTTTATTATATTATTATATATATTGGTTTATGTTATATTAATTGATTTATATTATATTGGTTTGTAGTAGGGTGGTTTATATATTCTATAATATATTAATTGAAGAATATATCTAGTATATTTGATGGTATAATGTCTAATAAGTATCAGTCGATATTGTTTGTTATATTATTACAGTCGTAATTCTTCTCTCCTTAAAAATTAAAAACAAATTTGGCAGACAATGGGTTAATGTTTGGTGTACTCCAAAGTCGAAGCTATGAATCATACGTGTTATGTATTCCAGAGATTGAAAATAGAGAATCAACCCATATCTGGTGAAATCGATAGAGTATCCTCTACAAACACATCAGTTCTTTAGAAGATTTATGTGTCATGATAGTATGCAAAAGATACTTGGCAACGGTCTCCTTCAATTTTCTTTCAACCGTGTTTGCTATCGGTTTTACTTTTATTAGATGCGGCAATGTTTTATGTAGAATAAAAGAGAGAAAAGAGAGGCATAAAGCAAATTGATAACAAGACGAACAAAAGCAACACTTCTATCTTACAAATTCAGTGATCATTAAGACATATATTTCTTAATTAATATATAAATATAAATATATTTGTTTTCTGTTTTAAACAATTCAATAATTGCTTTGCATCTGAATTTTTTCTGAGACAATTCCTACGGCTTCGAAAATATTCAGCTCATAAAGTCAAAGTTAATGCTCTTTGAAAGTTGAAAATAAATAACTGAGAATATCAGAATGAATTATGAACTGGCGATAATAATTCAGTTAACTCGCCAATCGGAAAATTATATTAGCTAATTTAATAGCTTCGTTTGATATAATTATTTCGGAGGATGGTACCGGGCTTCGGTTATAATACAGTTATTAGGGAACTCACTAATGGATTCTGGGAGCTACAATATTAACATCAAGACTAGATAATAAAAGTGTAGTATAATGTTAGAATTCTATAGAGTCTGGTGAAGCTAGAATTTCCTGCAAACATCTGATATAGTTATGGTTATGGGTAAAAGATATTTAACTCGACGGGGGATGCGCTTCATATTGCAACGCAGCCTTAGCTTCCTTTTTAACTGCATTACTTTTATGTTAGCGATATTTCTATCGAAGGTGTCGAACGATAGTTCTTAATAGTTTCTATTTAATACTGTTATTACGAAAGGGATTATGGATATTTTTTAATATCTCTGGATAAAAATTATTTCCTACGTTTTACATTTTCTATGTCGACTTTCGCTACATTCATCACAAAATTATTTCGACAAATTATATAATACAGAATATCGGTAAAAATAGTGTCAAATATAAAATCATTACTAAACCTCATTAATAAAATAATAACAATCTTCTTAACCCTTTCGTGTCCGTCTGAATCACGACACCCCCAATTTTAACCCCCAAAAGACTAAAATAAATAATTAATTAAATATACTCAAAAATGACATATCAAGTTCTAATAAACGAAACAATGTTCTAAAGGCTTCAAATTACAGTCTCAAATTTTTAGGCGCGAATAGTAAAGCTAGTCTTTGAGTGACAATTTTTCGAAAGCTGTACCTGCGTGACCTAGAATAACATAGACACGCATTTCGCGCAGGAGTATAATTTTCCTTAATTGTTTCCGCGACAAATTTCTCCCGCCGCCTTAAATAACAGTTAATTTCTATATTAAATAACCGTGTAATAGTTGTCCTATTCTATCAGTCGATCCGACAAGAAGGATCAGCACGTATGCCTTCGGTTACCGCAGCGCCAATCCCGGACAAGGAAAAACGTGCCGTGGACGAGGGGTGCAGCCGACTCGCGTCCCCGTTCCCATGAAATCATAGTCGGCTTTTCCCCGCAGAGAGGCGAATGTCTGGCGCGACCGGCGACGCGCCACTGGGACACGCCAGCATTCCGGAATCGGGACTCGCGTCCGCGGCTGGCTGGTGTGTGCGGGTGCCACTATGTCGTATGCGTATTTCGAAGCCCGGTAGAGCGGGCTTAAGCTTGCGCCGTTTGGCCTCTTCCTCTTTCTCTGTTTCTCCGCGCCGCGTCCGCCTCGCTCCGACACCCTTCCCGCCCTTCTCTCTCGCACGTCGGCGTTCGCCATCCTCCGGGTTGCTCCCCCGGTTCTCTCTCATCCCCAGTGCGCGCATCGAACCCGTCCTGGACGAAAGTCCTTCCCGCTCCGTCGCACGTAGGACGCACGTTTCATCCCCCAGAGATCCATCCGCTGCTTCTTTCCTCCTCTCCGTCCACGCAGGATTCGCGTGGCCGTGACGTGCGGGGACGCGCCTGTGTGCCCACGCACCCCTAACACGCGCGCGAGTGGCCGAAAAACACCCGTTTTGTTGTCGCGTGTATTGTCCGCCTGACGGATCGTCGCGACGGCGGTGCGTGAGGATCTCTCGGTTTTTGTGTGCCGCGGCTCTTTTTTTTTTTCTCGCGGGATCCGAAGAGGTGGGATCGAGCGTGTCCGCCGGAAGTGAGAGGAGCCAGTTACCGAGATGGTGGCAGCCAGTGCTCGAGGGTGAACCATCCGTCAGTGCGTGGACCCGTGCGCGAATCCTCCGCAGCAGTACCCCAGTTCTTCGGTTCCTTTCCGTTTTTGGCGAACGTCGAGCCATCGATCGCGCGCGGCTTCTTCGACGCGGATTCCGCGAACGATCGTTTCACCATCTTTACCTGCCAGAATCTAGATCCTCCGATCAAACCGCGAGTTTTTTTAAAGTCCCCTCGAAGCTTCTGATTTTAAGTAAGTAGTCGTCGCCACGAAACGCTTCGCGCCGTTTATAAGGGTGCAAGTGGCAGCTCACGTTCGGAATGATCACAGTTCTTTCGATGAAGGCGAGCCAATTCGACAGCTTCGTGTTCGAGAGATTAATCGCTTCTGGGGCGGAATCTATTATCGATTGCTGTCTCGAAACGCGTGTTCATCCCTCTCGCGATAATTCTCTCCGAAGATTTCCAAGTTTAACACAAATTATCTTTAATTTATAATTCTGCTAGGAAACTGTGCAATCACTGTCGCGGATTTTATCCCGTCGGCGCGAATCGTCGGAAAAATCCGCCCGTGGCAACGTCGAGGAACCGTGGTCCCCGCCGTCTCCGCGGCGCTCGCCTCTTTTTTCCGCGAGCGTGTAAATTTATACCGTGGCTATTAATACGTCGGACCTCGCGGGTTGATCGATCGCTGGAGGGAAGGAAGAGGCCAACGAGAGATTGAACCGCGTTTTCCCCCTCGACAAAGGGCCACGCAGCCTCCCTTTGGATAACACGGCAGTGTGCTCGCGGGGCTGTTACCCTCGACGATTTTCGTGAAACTTGCATGCAATAAGGGAAACTCGCGGAAATGTTCGACCTGCGTTGCCCCACGGGGTGGCCATCGCTCGCGGGAAGATTAACCCTCCGGATACGTTCGGCATAATTGATAAATCGACTGTGTTAAATATAGCTTGTTCGACGATGCTGTAGAATTTAACTTCATTTATCGGTACTTTATTAAGCCGTGAATGCAGCTTGGAAAGCGCAGCGAAAAATCGAGCAAAAATGTCTCAAATATTCTTCGGTTAAAAGACAAAGGTATCGGATAAAATCTTCGACTATTTTAACATATAACAACTTTGCAGTTAACAATTTTTCTAACAATTCTTGCACGCAAATAATTCTAGTATTTTATAAAAGTCAGCAACGTGAATTAAGAAAGTTCGCGAGAAAACTTTTTAATAAAATTTGACGATCTCGAGCAATGGCCGCAGAAGACACGTCTCGCACGTAAGCTCGAAAGGGGTCGGATGGGAGCGCTTAGGTAACTGGCGACGTTAGTCTAACAATCGATTCCTGGTCGCATCGTTTTCTCATCGTCATTCACGCGACTTGTTTCTCTCGCTCGGCGACCACCGGCCTAGCATCTGGATCGCCAGCGGTCGGAACACGGGGACCGCAATCTGATGTTCTCGTAGCCTCGCCGGAGGATTGGAGGAGAATCGGCTCGACCGCGATCGATAAATCGGGGTCGCGATCTCGCCGGGATCGGTAACTTCGAACGAAACAGTGGTTACCGCCTATCTCGGCGAGCCTTGCTCGAACGGGGCGGGTTTTAACCCTTTGCAGTCGAGTGGTCACTCCGAGACACCAATAAAAATGTTCTATCACGTTCCAAGATAATTTTTATACCAACAAAGCTTAGATTTAAAAAAAATTGTTAAGCAATGAAATATAAATAAATAAAATGGAAATATTATCGAGCTAGGAAAATTATTCGAGATTTACTATTAAAATGGCTTCGTGGGCAAAGGGTTTAACACTTTATCGACCGGTAGACTATTAATCGGTTATCATAGTAATAATCGTAACTAATAATTTGATATCTGTTATCAAGTCCAATGTGTTAGATTTTATTACTGTAACCTTCGCTGTTATTATATAATTTCTTAAATATTAAATATCCTTCGCGAGTAATAAAATGAATAAAATGAAAATAGAAACGAAAATTTAACCCTTTCCACCCTGACGCATCATTAAAATTATTCTATGTTAGGAAATAATTTTTATAACAATAAAGAAGTTTAGATTTAAATAATTATTGAGTAGCAAAACTGTTGCTACGAGTCGCAAGAACCGCTCACAAAAAATAAATAATAAAAGCCAGAAATTTTACATGAAATTTCCAGTTCAAATGGCTTCGAGTGCAAAGGGTTACCATATAGCTAAATTTTTGCGACCCAGTAACCGGTCGTTAAAGAGTTAAAATTGCGATAATCCAAACCATAGACGGCCATGCATTCGTCACAGTCGCGTAACGTTTCGCCTTTCTTTCGCAGGAATTAACGAGACCTCTGCTCGGGAACCGAAAGCTATCTCGTCACAGTATATCCATGGTTTAACCCCCTTGAAATCTATATCCGCATCAACGTCCGCAGCGTTGCGTTACATTGAACGCATCGGCGAGCAGGGTAGTGATTTCGGCGGAGCGGTAATGTAATTTACTCGCGCCGCGTGTCCTTGCTACGGTTACGTATTCGGGAAGAATTATGCTCGCGTCCGGGGAACGGTGCCAACTATTTTTGCGGCCGAGAATTTGTTCGTCGGTGCGGCCATTGAATTCGATTAAAATTAACACCGGCCGGTCGCGTGGCGTTATCAACGTGCTCTCCCGCTGGAAATTAAACGTGTTCCTTTGTACGAATAAACACGGAACGAAAGTGGCGTCGAGCGCTCGGTAATTCATCGCTGCGATAAGCTCGACGTTTATTTAATCAAAGATATTGTACAACAATCGATCAAATCTCGCGGCACGCGTTCGAAATTCTTAGATCACCAGCGATCGATCGCGCGTCCTCCGATCTCGTTACGGTGAATTATAATTACTCGCCGGTGAGCGCGCAATTTCAGCGCGGTGTTTCTCGTGGCCGGCTCGTTAAAACAGTTTCCATAAACTGCTGATTATCGAGTTACACCGATCGCGGTGTCCGGATAGCGATGTTTTACGAGGCCGCTTTGTACGCGTCCCGGCTCCAACAATAAGAGGAGACGGGCCGGGTACGCGCAGGATTATCGAACTCGCGACTACGCGTCGTTTCCCCCTCGGGCTAACGCTCGGAAAGTGAATCGGGGGACAAGCTTGATTGGTGTCTGGCCTTAGAAGATAACGGTCGCTATCGTTTCGCCGCGAATCAGCCGTGAAACATCCTTGGGGCGGCGACGGTTCCGTGAGATCCGTTTCATCGACTCGGCATTCGAAACTTGCACGACTCATATTGTTACGGCGAATTGTTGAAATCAAATCGCCGAGTCAGTTGTATACGATATAATTTGCTTCTTTTGGTTAATTACTTTTTTGGAACAATCGTGTACCCGGGGTCAGAGATTCGAAGTTTGCGAAGCTTCGTATTCGCAGATAGTTTCGCTGTACAGTTATCACGTATCATTGTCCAAAGTTAATTTAGTTACCAAGTTAAACTGCCAGAGATATTAAGCTGAGCTTAAACAGTCGTGTAACCCTGTACCCTTCTACTTAGTCTACTAACCCTTCTTCGCCAAAATCTAATCACACTCTCCGGTCTTTGATATCACAAGATCCGCACAAGAATTGCGCTGATTGTCTAGTCTCAAATACACTTGTGAACCTAAGCAAAGCGCGCAGCAGGTTCAACACTTTACCGACCGGCAGCCTATCAATCGATTATCATAGCAGTCAATAATTTAATATCAATTATTAAGATAAACGTGTTAGCTTGTACTGCCGTAAGCTTCAATGTTGCTATATAATTTTCTAAATATTACGTATCTCTCGCGATTAATAAAATAAATAGAATTAAAATAGAAACGAAAACTTCACATTAAATTTCTACGACCGGTCGGTAAAGGGTAAAGGGTTATGGTAACCGCTCACGAGATAGTAACGGCACGTTATCGAACCAGGATCGATGTCTCGACGTTCGAGCCTCGCGCGTTGAGGCAAGGATGTTCCTCCAGGACGTCTGACAGTGGGGCCGCGAATGTCGCAAACCGGGCAGGAAGAGAAGCCACAGTGTTCGAGCGGGAAATTGTTGCCAGTGTATTCTGTGAATTGATCGGGTGTGTTTGGGTCCTCCTCGGCACTCGGGCGTGCTCGTTTTCTTCGGCAAAATTCAACGTATGAAATAGTGAAGGTGAAGGCGAAGGCTGTCGTCGGGGAAGTTAGCTAAACTGGTTGCCCCCCGTTGCGGTGACGCGAGAGCGGAGGTAAAAGCGGTGCCAACCTGTCGCTGTCCGAGGTGGTGAGCCTGCTGGGCCTCGCCGACGAAGACGAGGTCCTCGCCGGCACGTCCGAGGAGAACCGGAAGAGGGCCCTGTGGCAGTTCTATTCGACGGGGATGCTGACGCACAGCCACAGCGACGGCGAGTTCCCGATTTATTCTCAGGGTGAGTTCCGTCGGACGACTTTATCGGGATTCCCGCGTGCGGGGTGCGTTACCGTCGCCCCCCCACCCGGCTATTTTTAAGAGGGAAGGCTCTACGTGTAGCGGAAAATTAGACGCCGGGTAAAAACAGAAGAGCGCGGGAAAATAGAAGAACGAGGAGATACGCGGGGAAAATAGACGGGCGCCGCGATGATCGGGCGACGATGCCTTGTAAATGCATGGCGAGAGATCAACCCCTTGCGCTACGATTTCTTTCAGAACCGCGTTGATTAACACCTTTTCGTCCCTAATAATTTCCTTGGCGCAGCCAGAGGATTTTTGTCTCATTTTCATTTACCAAATTTTCAAATTTTAATGTCGGAAGAGTCGAATTTTTCTTTCGATTCAATAGAAACGATAGTCGGTCATATTTATTAAATTTTCTACAAAATGTTCGTCACGAGTATGACTCATTATTACAGTGCAAAAAGTTAATCATTTCCTTGATGCAACCAGAGGATTTTTATTTCCTAATTGTCTTCGTTTACCTTCATTTTCGAATTTCGTTGTCAGAAGAGTCGAATTTTCTTTCGATTTAATAGAAACGATAGTCGGTCATATTTATTAAATCGTCTAGAAAATTTTCGTCACATGCCTCTGACTCTTTATCATAGTGCGAGGGATTATGCGAAAGAAATCGACGCGATATGATCGCGAATCTCTCTATGCAATAATTTCTCTTTTTACACAATCTCCAATTCTTTTCATCAAAACCCTCTTATCGTTCTCAATACAAATATCCGACGACTTAAGTTGTCTCGATGAAAAATAGAATTCCTGCAGAACGTTTGTGATTCTAGTTAAGTAAATCTCGCGCTGGAATATTGCCATTATTTTAAATCCCCCCTGTTCATTTTTCTCCTAGCCGCATAAAGTCTACAGTCTACGAACGAGCCTTAACAATTTTAAGATCCCGACTTGCAGCGGCTGTATTGGACATCTTGTCCAATGTTTATGAGACTGTGCAGATGCGGGTCTTATCATTTATTCTCGGCGCTCGCGGTCTTTGTGCACTTAATTGAAAATGTCTTCCAGCTGTTCCAGTATTGATTTCTACATCGTTATTTAAATACACTTCAGTCGCAATAGCAGCTGCGAAGGAAAAGTGACCGGAAAAATTCACCGCCCAAAAAATTCATGTACCCCATCATACTACTGTATTTAAAAGAAATCGGCAATAATTTTCTCAAAGCTCGCTTAATTTCTTTTAAAGCTTGGACTCAACCCCTTGCCGTACTTTAATGAGTCAGATTTGCGATGGAGATTTATGATAATAAGCAGTTATATACGAATGTTTATCGGTTTCTTTAAGTAAAAATCAAACTCTCGTCGTCAATATTTAAACATTCGACTAGATGTAAGCACAGTAGATGTAAGAATAAGTAAGAAATTCCTTTTTCTTTTTCTAAGAAATTGTTGCGATCGAAAAAATTCTAGTCACAGTAATTGTAAAGAAAATGGTGCGGTAAGGGGTTAACTCCGCGCGTGGTCCCCGAACAGGTGATAATTGGCACCGGGGGCGTCGGGCTCGAAAACTCGATTTTTCGGCTCGTTCTTTCTAATCAGGGCCACCTGTTCGTCGACGCGGGGAGGGCCGATCACCGGGCCGCGCATAAATCGGAGCCCGATGGCCATTAAATCCAATTACCGAGCAGATTGTTCGGGCTGATCGTGATTCACGGTTCTCTCATCTTTTCGGTTCAATAATTCGCGGAACGTTCCCGGATCGAATCCGAAATTAGGCCAGCCGATGACCCGCAAACACGCCCGGCATTAATACAGATAAACTCATTAGGATCGGTATGACTGGGCCGTGCGCCGACACCGCTAATGATGGAAATCCGGGGCCGCGTCGCCCGCGATCCGCCTCGGCGGCGCGAGCCGAATGCCCCCGCGTGTGCTTCGGAATTAATTGAAAAGCGGCCCCCGCGGGGAAAAAGTGGCCCTGGGAAAAGAGTCGTCGAGCGTGAGATAACAGGCGGCGGGGACGCGGAAGGGGTTGGTTTTTCGGCCGAGGAAAACAGCGGTGGGACTCGTCGCGAGAGGGAAAGACCGCCGAATTTGCTCCGCTCCAAAAAATGCGTGTGCCACGCGAGGCGGAGATAAAGTCAACCAACCGCGGGTATTTACGTCACCGCGGAGCGCACGCAACGATTGCCGCAATTCCTGCATCCTCGGCTATCTCGTCGGCCGAGGGTATGTATCTAGCTGCGTAATCAACTTTTACGCGCGCGCCCCCGGGAGAAAAAGCAGGCTAATCGTGCCGTCGATTCTTTATCGATCGCAAGACTGGCCGACGCGTTCTTATCAATCTGGATCGGTCCACTTCCGTCGAGCTTTCACCGTCCGTGGAAAAAACCGTGACGGATGGCGCGCGAAGAAAGTCCCCTTCCGATTGGCCGTTTCGCTGATTCCCTGGCGCTGATGGCTTCGTTCGAGAGGTCCGACGGTGGCCACGAAAAGTCATTTATTTAACAGTCGGATGACCGAAAGATTTATTGGGTCTTCTATTACCCGGAACAATTATTTCTTTGTTCATATTCTTCGATTTATATTTGTTTCAATCGAGTTACGGTTTCGATCATTTTTCTGTGAAAAGCTGATATTATATTAGAGCGAACGGGGGAGCAGATAACAATGGATACGCTAATCTGATCAGCGATTTTATTGCAGGCTCGGTCATCGGTAAGCTTTCGAGTCGCGTAAACAATTCCGGCTAAAATAAACCCGGCTTACTCGGCCTACGGCTAACTCGTAAATCCCTCGTAAATTCGTTGCAATTATTGTTCGTTTTCTGGTATTCAGTTCTCGTGTGGATTTCACTTTGGTATTTGTCCTGCGTATATTTTGTTATAACCCGTATCTTATAGGGTTGAAACTCTCGGGGACACGTCACGTGCGATCAAACTTTGGGTTTGGACACACCACGTGCGCATGCCAAATTACGTATATTTAGCCTAATTTCGCAGCAGATGTCACGATTATTAGCGTAACAGCGATATATTACTTCTAATAATAGTAGTAATATAACTTGTAATAACAGTAATAATATAAATTCTAATAACAGTAATAATATAACTTCTGATAATGGTAATAATATAATTATTTCTGAGTTCTCCTTTTCGAGTTAAAATTTCAATCTCCTGAAACGTCTTTTAACAATTAAATATCTACCAATAGACATAATTTTCCTCGCGTGGAATTACCACGGAATGATTAGTATAACCTGCACCAGGTCCCCGATTATTACATAGCGTTTAATAGAATGTTGTAATTAGGCGAATCGCGTGGCGATCGCGTCCCTCGTTATTAAATTACACTCAGTCGAATGTTGTAATTACGGACGCATTGTTTAGCGACCGTGTTTCCGATCTCGCGTGTCGAACATTTTTTCCGCTTGTTAATTATTATTATTGTCATTGCTCGCCGCTCTGGTCGGACGTCTGGCGGATGCTTCTTTCGAGCGATCTCTTGAATTAGTTTACCGATGGGCCATTGTCCGAGGGAAACGAGAGCGAGAAGCGGCAATTGAATAAGCAATGACCACACTCGAGTTCGGTTTCGTTGCGTCCAACTTCCTCGGCTGTCTCGGATAAAATGACCGTCGGATTCAGCCCTCTCGCAGCGCGCTGAATCGCGCCGCACAAGACGGTGACGAATTACAAAAAAAAAACACAATTTCGATAAAATATTAACCCTTCTCCTGTCACTGCAAACAGCCGACATCGATGCTTCGACCGTGTTCAGAGATTCATTTCCGACGCAACACGTCGCACGCTTTTAGAATTTCCAAGCCGCGAAGCGGGGATCGAAACCAGCAATCCTTATTTTCAATCGCGGTAACTAAGTTGCTCCCATTTTATCGAATTCTTTGGGTTTCCCACTTGGCAGCCAATGTTAAAGAGGTCGCCTATTATACGGCATTGTCCCCTTCGAAAAGTCGAGTAGTTTGAAAACGGGATTGCACCGAGGAGGAACTTTTTCCATGTTCGATGCCTTCTTATTCCATTGAATCGCTTCTGCCGCCGCGGTCCCATTCTTCTGCTGCACGCTCTGCGAAAATGCGCGCTCTCTTGGAACGCTCCGCCATCCAATTTCCCACGAAAATAATCGCGCGACTTACCGGCACATATATATATAAGGATCAAATTGTTTATTAAGGATCGAAGTATCAAAAATCAATTTTATTACCAGAAAATTAATTGGTCGACGAAGCGAAACTAAAAAGCGTAAATCGTCGAATTTTCTGTGCTAAATATTCCAGTAAAATTTAATTCATTCGTATCGCTGTAATTATGGTATTAATTGTTATTATTATTATTAACTATGATAATAAATATAGTTAAAAATTAGTATGGTCTATATGCTAGACGCATTAACGACGTTTAACCCTTTGCAGTCCGAGCCATTTCAACTGGAAATCCAAAGTATTTTTTTATCAACATTTTATATATCTTGGAGCATTTTGTACAGTATGGAATTAAATTTCGTGACTCGCGCAACAATTAACAGCTCGTGACAGTTTTTCGAACTGTCAAGAGAATAGATTCGAAAGATTGTTCAAATTTGATGAAAATCATTTAAATATTTAATTATTCAAATATTAATTTAAAAACGTGGCATAATAATTTTTAGCGGCGTCTCGCCACTCGACCGCAAAGGGTTAACTTGTGCAGAGATCTCGCGCGAGATCCGAAAACCGTTCGGCCGTCGTCGCGTTCAGCAACAAAGCGTCTACGAAATTTAAATAGCTGTCAGCGCCGTCTCGGATTCTATCGCGCGCGGAATAACAGCAAGAAATATCCATGCCAGGCGTTCGACGTTCCGCTATTGCCTGCTGTCGCCCGTCGAAGAAAAATCTGCTCGAACGGGTTGATTTATCGTGGAGAGCGTGAGAAAAGTTGCAATGGCTCGCGTGTGCGTTTCTGCTTGCTCGCGCGCCGCGATCGATCACACGCCCGGAAACAAAAGCAGTTTACATTCTCATTGTCGTTCGCGATTCCCTCGAACATCGGTCGGTTTTACCTGTTTCGATATCGGTTCGCGGGGTTCGGCGATCAGCATGGTAGAATAGGCAAGGATTCTCGGCATCGGCGATCGCAGGATTCTTGTGCGGAATCGCAGGAAGCTCTGCGCGTAGAATCGCGAATCGATTAATTAGACGGGGGTTGGGCCAAAGAGTCTACAACATTGATTTCCCATGCGGCGCCCGGTGAAAAATCGCGGAAGAGATCAACGACGACGAGAATGTAGATCCGAGATGTTCGTTGAATACAGATGAACCCACTTTTCTCACGGATCCCTACTTCTCTCCCTGTTCTCCCTTGGAAATCGTCGCAGCTCCGCATAATTCCCATTCCTCGAGATGGAAAGGATAATATTGGCGATAGTAATATTTGATCGGCGATGAATATTCAGGATCTGCTCGTCGTAAGCGATAGCTGCACGTTCTGCTGGGTCCTTGTTAATATAAAAATCTTGCAGCGAGATGTGCCGCGATGGCATAATTAGTCGGGGTTCGTGAGTTCTCGTCAAATTAAAAATTATTTTTCTAACAGTAGAACTTCCGAGACCTAAACTGTTTTATGATAGCGATAAGATTGGATTTATTTACGCTTTCTCTGATTTTTCCTATAATATGTGCTTCGGTGAGGAAATTCGTATAAAAATATCCAATGAAAGCATTTGTAATATTTAAAACCTGTCATCTACTTTTAACTCGATAACTTCGAAAATGCTTCGAACAAAACAAAAATCGAGCTCCCAAGATTTCGTCACAGAATATACAGTAATTTCTGCTTATCGCCGAGTAGAACGCGTGCCGAACGCGCGAGTTTATCGTCGTAAAACCGGCAGCGATACGACGGAGACCGTGTCGCTGTTCGTCCGAGAAGTCGCCTCGTGAATCAGGTTCGTAAAATCCCGGGGAGCCAGCGTGCCGGCCACACACACACACACACACACATACACACCTAGTACACGTCTGGTCCACATCTCCGTTATTTCCGTCGAAACGAGAATGAGAGTGCGGAACAGTGAAAAGTGTGACGCGGCACGGCGCGGGTTTGAAAAAACTGGTCGGCGAGGCCGCGCGGAGTTATAATTTCGCAGCGAGGCTTTAAAAGGGAAAACCGGGGCCCGGCCGTTGCGTTCGGGAGCATGAGAGCGAAAGAGATAGAGACAGAGAGAGAAGAGTGATAGAGAGATGAAGAGAGTAACAGAGAGGAAGAGAGAAGAGAGTGATAGAGCAATGAAAAGAGTAACAGAGAGGAAAAGGGAGTGATAGAGAGATGAAGAGAGTAACAGAGAGGAAAAGGAGTGATAGAGAGGTGAAGAGAGTAACAGAGAGGAAAAGAGAAGAGAGTGATAGAGCAATGAAAAGAGTAACAGAGAGGATATGGGAGTGATAGAGAGATGAAGAGAGTAACAGAGAGGACGAGAGAAGAGAGTGATAGAGCAATGAAAAGAGTAACAGAGAGTAACAGAGTGATAGAGAGAGGAAGAGAGTAACAGAGAGAAAAAGGGAGTGATAGAGAGATGAAGAGAGTAACAGAGAGGAAAAGGAGTGATAGAGAGGTGAAAAGAGTAACAGAGAGGAAGGCAAACTGGCAGAGAAAAACACAGTGATAGAGAGAAAGAGAGGGTGACAGAAAGAAAGAGAGAGTAACAGAGAGAAAGATAGAGCAAAAGAAAGAGGGAGTAACAGAGAGCAATATAGCGCGAGAGAAAAAGAAATACAGGAACAGCGAGTGAAAGAAAGAGAAACCGGAGGAGAAGGGTGAGCGCGATGGGACAGGGAGGGGAGGGGGGGGGGCGGGGATAGAAGAGGCTGCTCGGCATCAAGGAAGAAGCCCATCCTCTTAGTTGCCTGTTAAATATTCAGGAGAAGCCTCGTTTCAGCGTGCGTTACCGAGCCAACGAGCTTGCGGGACCGCCGTGGCCCGGAGTTTCAACCCCCTGGCGCCTCGCGTTACAAGCGCCTCGAGAACACACCCGGCCGGGTTTTCCTTCGCCGACCACCGCGAGACAAAAGGCTCGTTAAGATTTCTCTCCTCCTCCTCCTCCTCCTCCTCCTCCTCGGGGAATTACTGCGCGGCCGATTAAACAGGCCACTCGGTTTCATTAAACCCACGGCCGACTGTTTAGCAGCCTTCGAACACGGGTTCGATGCGCCGACACCGGACGATTCGGTCCGATCGTCGCGCAGCGGGCTATTTACTACGAGAACGACGGGAAAAGCGTTTTCGAGAGGAAGTATGAGAGTAATAATGTTTCGGTGTTATAGTGAGAGGTGGAGTGCGCTTTAAAGAATGAAAATCGCGCGCGAGAGAACGCGAGGATATATTTTACACTTTTGATTTTAATTCGGCTAAATGTGTTGTATTTGTGAGTTTATGGTTTTGTAGGATCTTATGGCGTCTGTGGAATAATGAGAGACGTTGAATGTTTTACTGTGTTCGTGATAGAATTAATTATTGTTTATTTATTCATTATTCGGAGCAATTATAAAGTCAATAACATTATAAAAGTGTCTACGTGGAAGGATTTTATTTTAAGTTCACTTAAACTGAATTTGCTGTTATCGTTATTTATTTTAAAAATCTTGCAAATATTAACCGTGCCATTTTTGAGACATTGGACGAATATCTAAAACTTGGTACTATAAATTTTAATATATATTATCGTTCTAAAAAATTTTCAATGACGGAGGTATTAAATTTTTAAGAAGGTATAAAATACGTCCTCTCTTTAAGAGACGTCTTCGTTAACTAACATCATTCAACAAGGATAAATCAAATTAAAAAATAGTAAAAAACGATCGGAGAATATAAAATAAATTTCTATCATGCCTTCACAATCCAACCATATCGAATAGAAAATAAAGAACAATTTACAAGTTTAATGTTTACATTCAACTAATTTATTGAAATTCAGCAAAAATCTCGATTTTCACCCGAAATCAATGCAATCAAATCGCTCGCCTAATTCTCTTAACTAATTTGTATTAAAACAAATTTCTCAATTAACTTTAGCCGCACTACCACTGTCACTGCGTATACCGGTGCGAAAATCGGCGAGCCCCACCGTCCTCCATTTATCGTCCAAGTTGAACATCGCGGGACGCTCGCCATAATTCGCCGGTGCTCCGTGCGGATTCCCGAGCAGCGGCGGTCCATCGCGCGTAATATCCGGCGAGGCCGGTAAAAAGTCGGGGATACGGCCGCCATAATCGTTGTAGTCGACGTAATCGCCGTTTCTTTTGCGCAGGGTGCTCCATGGCCCGTAGAAACGATGCATCACGGAGTCGTGGTACGGTTTAAGTCGGTCTGGAACGATCAAGATGAATTTACCCGGTAAATTCGGCCTCCAACGGGCCGGGGCCACTCGTCCTCTCCCACGATATCCTTCGGGGAAGGGTCTAACCCCTTCGATCCATCACCGAGGGCTCGATATTCGATTTTGGTTCGATCGCCGTGCAGTTTGCCGCGATTACGCCGAGGATTTTATCCGCTCGTGTTCGCGCACGCGAACGTCTAATGCGGTTAAATGCTCGACGATGTTTGACGAGTTTTGATGGGATCTTTATGTGGCATGCGACTTGAGATCACGATTTATAATATCTATATATCTTTATTTCAGTTTGGGAGAAAATTGACGTTGGCGCAAATACATAGAAAATTGGGATCGCGATTATTAGTAAGATAAATTTAGCATTGCATCTATCCATAGCTTAAGCTATGGAAATAATTATTTAACGACGAAAGAAGCGACACAGAAATTAACTATAATTTGTTTAACATCTTCTGATTCTGTAGAAATTCATTATTTTCGCTTAACTATAATAGCAGCTTTTTAAAAAATATTTTTCACTAAAATAAGGCTTAATGGTTTCAGAAAAATCTTTCAATTTTGAACTGTTCTTTTCAACTCGCCAAATTGTTTAAAAAAATATATAAAATCAAATTAATTAATTTAATTAAATCCACTTGCCAAATGCAATATCCTGAAGCACCGCCGTCTCTATGCAAATTGCCAGTGATACAAAGACAAGCTGTATCTTCATCTCCCGACGGTTCATCTCCAAACTAACAGATCCGCACTGTCGTTTAGTAGATCTCAGGGTCTTATATATCCGCGCTGTCCCGAAAATCCGCTTCCGACGATCGGCGATCACCGCGCGACGATTAGCACAGAGCTCGCGTGTGACTAATATCTTAGCAGATAGCCGGAGACAAGCGTGAATTCGCGGAACCGGTGTTCCACGACTCGCCGCGAAACAGTTTCGCGTTTTACAGCGATGGCGCGTGTCGTCGGGGCGCGGCGGTGTCCATTAAGCGATTAAATGTATCGATTCGATGAATTTGATAGCGGGCTCGCACGAAAGTACAAAGGTCCGGGGATCGGCGAGGAATTGATTTGCAATGGGTTTTCTGTAACAGTTCGATGACGCGGTCGTATTTCGATGTCCGAAGGATGTTCGATGATAACGCGCTGGTCAGCGACCCCATCCGCCGCTGCGACAGAAAATTAAACATTATAACGATTATATTTGATATACCGTCGCTGCTGTTTCATAGCCGACTCGTTAAATATCGCGGGAAAAATTGGTTTCATGGAGAACGTGACGTACGATCGCGGTATAAAATTACGATCGATAGCGAGACAAATGCTGCTGGATAGAAATTATTCCGCGGAAGCGACGAGATAGAAATGTTATTATTAATCGTTGTTATCGATGACGTTTATGTCGCGGAATAAAGCCAGCGACGTGACACAATGTTCGCGGGGAGTAGAGATCGATAGCCGGCTGCGGGGATCTGTGTGTTTCGCGAGCCGAAAGTGTGGAATTCGAAGCCGGCTATAACAAACTTCCTAACGCGGCGCACGACATCCGGCCGGCGAAAGTTCGCCTGAGAAAACCATCGGCTAACGGAGTTTCCGCAAGTTCCGTCGTTCCGCCATTAGAATTATTATTACCTCCGTATTCTACAAATTCGCGACGTTGATGGCCCGCGAGTGCAGGCCGTTCCGAAAGTTGCCGTTCCGCTCGGAGCGACCGCCAACGCGTACGCGACGATCACTATTACTATTATTATTATTACTATTACTGTTATTACTATTATCATTATTTTTATTATTATCGTTACTATTATTATTATCATTATTTCTTAATCGCCTACCCGATGCTGGCGTAGGACTCGGTGGGCGCGTCTTTCTTCACCGGTGAATCGAAGTCGTTGTTAACGCCGGCGTCGTCGTCTATTTCGTAATAAGGTCTGTTCAGCCAGAATGCGTAACCATCGTGGAAAGTATCCCCGGGTGCCACGGGCTCTGCGTCACCTGTGCATCAAAGTGAACAATCGAAAAATTCCGTCGATCTATCGGCGGTGAATCTGAATATCATATCGAGCCGTCGGAGAAATTTTCGAATCGCTCGAATTCCTTTCCGGGAAAGCTAATAGTATTCTAGATATACGAGATTATGGCCGCGGCTAATAATTCTATGCGATTTCTTGGCTTTGTTTCCGGCCTACGAGCCTTTTAATAGAAATTAGAGGATTTTGTAAATTATCGGCAGTTTTTGTACACTTTGCTTCGAATTTGGAAGTAAGGATTTGCTGATTAAATTATTCGATTTCATTTATTTTAAGCAGGAATTTAATTTAAATACAAGGTCGTCGAATTATATTGTAATTACATTATAATGCCATTGAATTATAATGTAATTGAGTTATAAGATAATTGAATTACAAGGTAATTGAGTTATAATGCTATTAAATTATTGTATAATGTAATGGAATTATGATATAATTGAAGTACAAGACAATTGAATTAGAATATAATTGAGTTACAAGGTAATTGATTTAAATCATAATTTAATTGAATAACTACTTAAATTACGAATTAAGGTATAATTTCAGTGCAACATAATTGAATTATTTTCTAACTATAATTCTTTGGACATTAGAATTTTTTGCAGAGCTCTGTGCGAAAATAGTTTAAATGTACGATACTGATACTACTAATCATTACCATTAATCTGAACTGTAAATCCGAAATTATAAAATTAAAATACTGTTCGTCCAAAACTGTCGATAACTAGTATAAACTGTTATGCCAAGTTTTATATAAATACAGCACTTATTTCCTATTATATTATTCGAATTTATTACAGTAATTATTTCGTAATATATTAATCGAAATATTAACTATTACTTAAAAAATAGCATTGTCCACTAAACAAAACTGATCCAAACGAAAAAATGCATTTATTATCCAAGCACCGAATATTTTAAATATTTTTGAAGCATTGCTCACCGTTATCCCATTGCGGACGTGGATTGGCGGTGACAAGGAATATCGCCAGCGAGAAAACGGCAACCACGACGAAACGTTCGGCCATGTCCGCAGCCTCTGGTTTTCGTCTGACGAACAGCGAACACGCCCTCGCTCTTTTATATAGCCCGCGTATCCCTCGTCGTCCGCGTTGACTCGCGTCGCAATGCCTTGGACCGCGTCGCAGTCAACAATGTCTCTCCTATCTTCGCGTTTTTAAAAAGCACCGCTAATGAACAAGACAATCACCGCGGTGCCGTCAACTGCACCGCATCTTTTCGCGTTCGAATGGGAAAAACCTCGACCACGGTCAACCTAGCCGCGCCGCGAAGTTGCTCCGCTTCGCGACGAATGGAAAACGCGCGACTCGTCCACCTCGTTATTGCGTCTTCCATCGGTTGCGTAAGTCTATATATTTAGCTCCTTTGTCTCGAATCCGTGTATTTAACGAAAAGAGATGGGAACGTAGCTGAAAATTAGTTTCGACGATTATGCCAAAATGTCACGGTATTAAATATGTCGCGTCGTTTGGACAGGGTTTCGCGAACTCGACTCCGCCGGTGATTAAACCAATATTGTCGCGTGACCGATTGCGCCCAACGCTCGTTTCACCCAATTAAAGGGCGCAGGTGTGCGCGCGTGTGCACTGGTCGGCGACCCGGCCGACAGTTATCATTACCATAAATCGCCGCGTTTATGGCCGCGTCGCGTTCGGTTTGTCTAGCTAGCTTTAAATATTATTTCTCGCGCCCGTTTACGCGCATCCGTGCCCCGCGTATTGTGTTTGCCCTGACGCTGTTTAACGCACGGAACAAATATATACACGGCAACAAACAGTTTTCTCGGTTTGCTTAATATTATCGACAATTTTCTCGCGGAGGCCGGCCGTCTGTTTGCCGTTTATTAGCGGCTCGAATGGCATCAGACTCCGCGAATCGAGTTGTTTACGGGTTCCGGGACCGAGACCTAAACCGAAACCTAATCCTCGATGGGAGATATGAATATTCAGTTTTTGTTCTATTTCGTCGACGGAGCGTAGACCGCGACCAATTAGAAATACCGACGCGACGATTTTTAACCTTTTAGCTGTGTTGTATGCGCGTGATAAATTTTTGAAGCTTGTGGTACAATTTAGCACATTTCTCTCAATACTAGATAACAAATTAATTAATTCATTCATCGTGAAAGACGATTTATATATCCGACGCAATAAATATATTTCCTTTCCCTTTTAAAAAATTATTAAAATAGAAAAAGTGCTCCTTCTTGTATATGAGTATAGTTATGTACAGTTGAGTATAGTCTTCTAGCAAGTAGTATAACAAAGGCTTGGCAAACCCCCGAAACAATGAAAATAAAAACAGTTGATCGTGCGTTCGCGTCCGATATCGCATCGGGCAACGAAAATCGCGGAAGCGCGCTATCGATCCGCGCGAACGTCGGATTCGTCGGGACCGTCGTCGGGATATTTGCGCAACGAGGGGGCTGGATACATATTCGGATGCTCGCGTCTAAAAATATAGAAAATATCAGGACTATTTGCACAATGAATGTTGCGCGTCGCGCGACACAGACCGATGTTCCGGCATCGCGCGCGCGTGAGTCACCGGCGTGCCTCTCGCCTCGCCTCGAGGCGTTAATACGCCGCTCGGACGAGAGCCGGTCGTTTGTTTCTGGTACGTCGGGCGTCCGACGGTGAAAACCTGACGAAACAACAAAGCCCACACAGAAAACCCGGTCGTCCGCTGTTTCCAGCGGAAGCGCGAGCCGGCGGAGATCTTAACTATTCAATGAACGTTCGTCCATTCACGGCTGCTGCTGCTGCTGCTGCTGCTGCCGGGCACGTGACGTTGCGTTTCCCGCTACGGCCGTCGGGACACGGTCCGGGACAATCGCCGCGAAAACATCGGGTGCCTCTCGCCGTCGATTCCGAGGGAAATCGGCGGGCCGGGACCCGCTCCGGAACGACGGCTGCGGCTAACCTGATAATGGTAATCGATTTTAACGAATCCCCCGTCTCTGCAATACCGTCCGGCAGTCGGGTGTCGTCACTGGCCCTCTGGACCACGCTTGTTTCACGGTGGCCGCTCTGCTTTTTCGCCGGAGATTGTCAAACTACGACCTGATTGATAGCGTTAGCGGAACGACGGCAACTTGATTTCGCGCGCGCGCGCGCGCTTCAATCGCCGATGGTTTTTTGGTGTTGCGAGGAGAGCGATGATAGCGTCCTCGGATATGAAGCGGCGGGACACGTCCGATTGTTATTTATGAAACGCGCGAACGATTTTTCGGGGGCTCGGATAAATCCCGGTGAGAGGCTTTTTTCATGTTCCGGCACGCTTCTTTCGAAAACAATTGTTAACGCGTGCCGCGGCAGGGCGCATTTTTCGGACGTGTGCTCTGTGATTTATAATTGTATTGTTTTATTTTTGGTGTATGTTTTATAATGATTAATATAGCGCTGATATTATAGATATTAAGGAAAGGGTATATACTTTAAGATGCGCAAAACACGATAAAATAGATAAAGGGCATAGCCGATTATGATGGTCAAAACTGCCCTTAGAGGTTTTTCAATGAGTCATATACCGTTCGATAGCTGACCAATGAAAACTCATCTGTGAAAAAAATGTTAACCATGTAACTTGTCCACGAGGGTAGTTACAGGGTAAATTAGATTTCGCGATCTTCCGGCATTTCTCCACCTTTAACGGCTTTCTAAAATTTGTGAAAAAAGTATGGTTTATTTCGGACATCAAGCCGGATGTTATAGAATTTTTTCAGATCTTTCAGTTGCAAGCTGTGATTAACAAAAATAAAAAAAAACCCGAAAAATCGGAAAATTGAAGATTTCTCGAGAAACTAAAATAATCAACATTTTTATATTAATTCCCTGACAAGGTACTATCACGGCTCGTGTACTCAATTCTTCTCGGATTTTTTGCTAACCTGCAACATTGTCAAAAAAAAAAAATGAAAACCCAATGTGTCGATGTATTTGCACAGACACATCCATAATCATAGTTAGTTGGCGACTCGTTCGCCGAGGATTCCGACGATCGAGCCGCAGCGGAATTGTGCAAATGATTGCGGGCCGACTTGTCGACCATTGATTCGGTATACAGCGTCGACCAGCTGTTGTCCGTGGTAATAGCGTCTCGCCGAATCGGATATGGAAGTTCGAACCGATCCGCCGCTTGTTCTTCCTTGCGCGGCGGCTACCGTTCTCCGCGACGGTTTAACGCGCGGGGACCCGACGGGGCTCTAAGAGGCGGCCCCTACTGCAATTCTAATCGGATACGCGGGCTTAACAACAACAACCGTGGCGGACTTTATGGAACGAGCACCTATCCGCGCAAGTTTCCATGGTGTTATTAGCATGAGGCACCGCGCGCCCCCGTTTAGTCGAGGGACGGAGACCGGAGTTTACTTGCCTGTTGAGAAATTAACATGGCCGACGCTTAGCTGCAAAGCGACGGGCTAAAGTCTTTAGGCAAATGGCCAGGGATACTTGGACGACGAAATGGGGGGGGATTAATGAAGGACAATGATGTTGTTTTTATTGGTTGCAGGGTATTTTAGCGGTGTTAGTATTTTTATTTTACGGTGAATTGGGTTTGCTGTGGGTGATTATTAAATTAAGGATTTTTGGGGAGAAACTTCTAAGTGAAAGTTAAGTGAAAGAATTGACGAAGTTAAAGTTGACATAACCTAATTATGAGAGTTAAGAGAAACTGAAATTGTCGATGTATTAATTATAAATTACTGAAATAAGACGAACTGAATAAAAAAAAATTAACAGCCTTAAACTTAACATAATCTTGACGTAACCTAAATGAAAACCTTAAAAAGAAACCGAAAATATTAACATATTAATAACAAGTTCTTAAATCAATTTCAAAGAGAAATAAGATCGCCTTTGTCTCTTCCGCGGTTTAAAAATCCATAATCCACCGACAACTAATTATCTGCCACCGTACAAAACGTCGCCTTATTTTTATTCGTCATCGTAATTGCAAATTCCTTGCCGGCGACGTTAGCGATCGCGCCGAAGCCAGGATTCGTTAACGCGGGGCGTTCGCGAGGCGCCCCGGGTAATTTGCAAAACTAATTGCCGGTTCTCGTTATCAGGAAGGCACGCCAAGTGTCGGGCTTGGTTATCGGTTCGACGAGCGGGAGATGATAATGAACCGCGTGCGACTGGGTATAAATGACACCTAATTCGGCACTGTTAATGACAGTGACACTAATTTCGCGCTAGCAACCGCGGGGGTCTATTAAGATAATGCGCGATGCTTCGCTTTCGAGTGCATCGTTTCGAAAGCTGTCTCTGAGCAACTAGAAAACGAATTGAAAAGTATATGTTGATTATTTATAACATTGCTTATTTTTAGTTTTTTATAATAAGGTAAGAATAGTAGATTTTTTTGTTATTTTTAACCGGGGTTATTTGTGATATTTGTTGCAAGAGACGCGTGTGATGAATAGACAAGACAGAGATGCATCGTCGCAATCTGAATAATCGTGAATTAAGTTCGATAAATTGAATTTAAATTAAATTTGATAGTAAATTGTATTTAATAGTGAATTTAAATTAAATTTGATAGTAAATTGAATTTAATAGTGAATTTAAATTAAATTTGATAGTAAATTGTATTTAATAGTGAATTTAAATTAAATTTGATAGTAAATTGTATTTAATAGTGAATTTAAATTAAATTTGATAGTAAATTGAATTTCGTAGTGAATTTAAATTAAATTTGATAGTAAATTGAATTTCGTAGTAAATTCGATAGTAAATTGAATTTAACAGTAAATTCCATAGTAAGTTGAATTTAATAATAAATTTGATAGTGGATTGAGTTTCATAGTAAATTTTATAGTAAATTGAATATAATAGTAAATTAAATTTAATAGTAAATCTAATAGTAAATTAAATTTAAATTAAATTGGATAGTAATCTAAATTAAATACTAAATCAAAAAATTAGCGATACTGTTCGCACGCTAAGACATTCAATACCCAACTCAAAACTTCCACGCGACTTCTGAAAATCTCCGCGAAGGTTCGCATAAAGGTTCAGGTTCGCGTAAATCTTCCCGGAGGCAGCGAGACAGGAAGCGCCTAAGTCCTCTATCATTTCGCAAGGTAGCTCGAGAGCCTGGGGTGTCCTCGTTTCGTCCCCCCCGTTCTAAAGTTTCGAATCAAAGTTCTCCTCCGTGGCAGGAGCTCGACGGAGACTGAGCGTTCGCTGCTCGGCTGTCCCTATTTGAAACACCTATTGCGCTAATTCCCGCGCATGCTCCAACCCTAATCCCTACACCGTCTCTGATCCATAGCGCGGTATGTATCTAGAAAAACCTCGCGGATGATTCTCCACTCGTCATTGTACGCTGCGATCGAACCCGCCAGTTGATGACAGACATTGTTCCATTCGAGAGAAGCTGTCATCAGATGATATCGTAGATTGTGTTGCTCTTTCACGCGAATTGTAAGTGTTGAATAATAATGCACTTACTTTCAATCACCGATGCAGTTGATTATTGTTCTCAATGACGTTCTTTCGTTTGTCGATTTGTGTGGTCATCTGGTACGGTGTCTTCCAATCGTGTAAAATAAGAGTTTATTAGTAACAAAGAAATGTTAATCGACGCAGCTATAAAACGTAAAAATAAATTACAGTGTTTAAATTACAGGGTTTAGCTAAATATAGCAAAGAAAAGGGTAACAATAATTTTCTCGCGACACCAGTTAAAATTAGGTCCTCCGCCTCCTGTCTTTCATTCAAAATAACATTCTAACAATCTCATCATTTCAGTGCACATGCACCTACTCAAATCGACCCTATCATTCCTCCTCAAACTGCATCAATCATTCACCCCCGGCAATTATTCTCCGCCTTGCTAATATTCGCAATCGCAACTCATTGATCCAACAATAGAGACAACCGAACGCATCATCGATGCAACAACGCCTCTCCGCAAAAGGCTCGGTCATCCGCGCGCGCGCGCGCTCGCTCGCTCGCCGGCAACTTCAAACATTTCATCTTACGGCTTTGCAATCCATTTAGCGAAACAATCCGCCGCTCCATAAATCCGGAGCGGTCCACCCCCCCCCCCCCTCTCGCCGCGGCTCTCGGTGGTGTCCATTACCGCACAAAGTGGGGCAGAATTGTCTGCATTGTGAAATGGAACACGGGGCGCACCGCGGTTCTGTCCATAATGTCAACAATAAACCATGGATCGATACACGCGCCTGAAACGTTCTCTACCACGAAGGTCTCTCCGCGCGCATACCGTGTCGCCATACTTAGCCGAGCCGTGTTACCTAGCTTGGAAATTCCATCGGACGATCGACCGATTCGTCTTGGGCCGCGTTATCAGGGGACAACGTCGACGATGGTTGTTATCATCATGAGGGAAAAGGTAAAGAAAAAGAAGACGAGAAGCGGAGGAAAAAAGAAAGTAGGCGAGGAGAAGAAGAGATGAAGCAGAAGAAGAAGGGAAGAGGAGGTGAAGCAGAAGAAGAAGGGTAGAGGACGAGAAGTAGACGAAGAAGGGAAGCAGAAGAAAAGGTAGTAGAAGAGGAGAAGTAGACGAAGAAGGGAAGCAGAAGAAAAGGTAGTAGAAGACGAGAAGTAGACGAAGAAGGGAAGCAGAAGAAAAGGTAGTAGAAGAAGGGAAGCAGAAGAAAAGGCAGTAGAAGAAGGGAAGCAGAAGAAAAGGTAGTAGAAGAAGGCTGGAAGACGAGAAGTAGACGAAGAAGGGAAGAAGACGTGAAGCAGAAAAAGACGAGTAGCAGAAGAAGAAGGAAGAAGGGAAGAAGAAGGGAAAGAGACGAGATGCAGAGGCAGAAAAAGAAAAAACCTAAAAGAAGTAGAAAAAGGAGAAGACTGAGGAAGAGAAGATGAAAGAGGGTTGCGGACAAGAGGTCCGTGTCCCACAAATAAATCCGCTCTCGTTCGCGTGTCCACGAGCCATTGATTCCAGCGCTGATCCTCGCCGAATACTCGGCCATTGTCGGACCCGGTTTGTAATTCCTCCTGCAGTCGCAGTCGTTTCGATCTGTTTTTCACCGGCCCCAATCTCCGTCGGCCATTCGATCTCACAATGCCGGGGGAAACGCTGGAAATCGGGACCCCGGAAGATCGAATCCTTTAGAATCCGTTTATCACCGCTCGTTCCCGGAGTTTCTACGCGTGGCGTACAAGTTGGTCCCGCTTGAAACATTTCAGCGATTAATCATCATTGGTCAAAAGTTGCTAGCTTCCAATTATTTTTAGTGAAAATTTTATTGGAATATTTGTATTGGGTTAGAAGTTGTAAGAAGTTGTTAATGAGCTCTCTATTAATTGTTAAGTTTATTTATCGATGACTTGTTTAACTTGACAAGTAGTTTACGAAAATTTGTGATATTTTATATACGATTTTATATATGTGACACTTAAACAATAGAGCGTGGACCGTAAAGGGTCAAGTCTAAATTGCATAGCTGTTGACTAAAAATCCCAAGCTCAAAAATAACGGACTAAATACGTCCTAGGTACGTCTTAGATACGACCGGATAAGAAGATTGGTGCCGAATCCGAAAAATAATTATATTTATCTTAATTACAATCGAGGGACAGCGTCGAAACCATAGAACGGTTCAATCGCAAAGGGTTAGGATTTCGCAGCCGTTTCGGAGCGGTGTCTCCGATCATGTTTCCCGCGCGGTCCTTTCTCCGAGTCCGACGACGAGCACTTTGGGAATCCGAACGGGAAGTCCCTGAGTGGTTCAGTCGGTAATACCGTCGTGTCCCCTACCCCATTCGCGGCCCTTATATTGACGAAGTGGATTTCTTTGGGCGGGCGGAATCGAGCCGAGCCGAGCCGCGCGCTCCGTTCGGCTAGAAACGTAATGAGGAAGTACGGGATGCCGGAGATAGGAGGCCCTGAAACCCCTTCGAGGATCTTTTCAGCGGCGGATCGACGTCCGCGCGGGACGTGACCGCGCGCAAACATCGATCCCTCCGCTGCGCTATGATTGCCCTGGGAAAACCGGCTTCCGAATCCCTCCGATATTGGAGCTCTTGCAAATAGGTCGGCGGGATCAGCTTTTCGTTAGAACAATCGACGAACGATTCGCGTTCATTCCCGCGATTTAAACTGGGGCTCGAATCGGAGCACGCAGATCCGTCTGTCACGCGAACTGTAATCATCGATGGCATTTTATTTACTGGACTTATTCCATCGTGAAGGTGTTGATGATTCTTTACCGTGAAGGTGTAGACAATTCTTTTGCTGGCTTTAGTTTTCAATTTATTTATTTATTTAGTGCCAATGGGCCAAGTGTCTTTTTAATTTTGCTGTGAATAATAATAACAGTAACAATAATAATAATAATACTAATACTACTACTGCTACTATTAATAATAATTTATAATATATAAACATAGCAATAATAATATCTGAAAATAATTTGGTACCGATATTTCAATTCCTCAATAATCATTAATAAAGAAGTCGACGTCAATAGCATAAATGTTAGCCAAATTTAGAATCCTGGTCGAAGGATCGATATAGAGAAATCGGGACATGCAATGATTACTTTTCAATGCTGCTTCGGTCACGTGATCATCGTCATATAATCATACGGTAATCCACTGCGCTGCGTCTCTTTTATTTAAAGCAGAAAGAAGAATTATATATGAATATTTATATAGTAGACATGTAGAATTTTATCTTTATTAATTAACAGAATTGTAGAATTTAATCTTTCATTTTCTTCGATCTTCGTTATAATTATTTATTAATTTATATCACAATCGTTCAATAGAATTAAGCTGTGGTTCCACGATTAGTTGCACAGCAAACAATAGCAACACCTTGCATTCTACGCTCGTTGCCAGGTAGGTCTACGAACATACACGCATCGCGAGCATATAATGTTACGTTAATACAATTGTTTATAGCGTTAGCTGGACGGCAGCAGTGAAATTGTTTCGGGGCAGCACGCGTTCAGTTGTTAAAACGCCAAGTCGTTAACTCGGCACGCGACAGTGGTTATAAAAATTGCACCACTTTAGGATATCCGCGTCGTCGGGCAAATGCGCGTCCAGTTTCGTTACGTCGTTTAAACAATAACGTGGAGAGCGATTATCGCGACGATAATGTATTTTCATAATAAAATATTTAAAACAATATTTTCAGGAAAAAAGGACGGTATTTAACGCATCGAGCCCCGCGATAATTATTCACTAAAATCCGCGCGTAGTTGAAGCAATTTAATTAATTAAAGCAAAAGTGGAAAGTTAATATTTATCATAGGGGATGGTATCAGAACTCTTTCGTATTTGACACAATCTAGTCAAATTCAATTTGTTAAAATACATTGTAATAAAAATTAATTTTCAAGATTGGTGTCAGAAATTAATAAATAAATAAAAGCATCGCGGACGGTTCTCTTTGCAGAGTTGAATTTTCGTGTTCCGTCGAAGCGTCGGTTTACTGCGGTTCGTCCGGCGGCATTAGTACCGTTAAAATCTCATTCGCGATAAAGATCATTGAATTATCATGAGTTTAAGGAATTCCGCGTTGCCTCCGCTCCGCCTTTCTAGTTAAAGGTCACCGTGAATGTCAACGAGACGGACGAGCGCCGCGATTGCATCAGAACACGGCGGCGAGGTTCCGCGGACGTTTCTGCATTTGTAGCACGCACCGGAGAATTCCGCGGGCGGCAGAAGTTCCATCGTCGCATCGCGCATGAGCTTTTAACCCTTTGCACTCGAAGCCATTTTAATTGGAACTCTGAGATAATTTTTCTAGCTTCTAGTGTTTCCATTTTATATAACAAAATTCATTTTAAGCACACAATGTTGAGTCTCGTGACCCGCGCAACAGTTAAACTTTCAACAATTTTCTAAATTTTGGAATTTCAGGTTATTAAAACTATATAACAATAATACTTTATAAATTGTGGCATGGAAATAATTGGTATGGAAATTCAACAGAATCTAAGCTTTGGCAATATTTATAAAAATAATTTTGAAACGTGTGGCAACGATTTTAATGGCTTTGCGTCGAGATAATAGCATCGCTTCGCCACTCGATTGCAAAGGGTTAATTCGCCTGGTAGAATTCGTCCGTCGCCGTTGCGAATCTGTTGCATAAATATCCGGCGGGCCGTACTTTCCCCGGCGCGAGCTTCCGGCGAAATAAAATCAACATTTTATCGGAGTTACCGGCGCGTCCGGTGCTCGCCGTTGCGTCGTTCCGATGCACGGCGCTGCCGATCTAGTTCCAAGTGCTCGAGAGGGAGCCGCCTCCGCCACGGATTCGCCCGAGCAAACAAAAATGAAAACGCGTGCTTCTTCGCGCATCGGCTTCTCCTCATTTGCATTGCCATTATGCGACCGGTTCCACGACGCACGCGAACAACGATTTGTTTGCCGTTCCTCTCTCTCTCTCTCTCGCGTGCTGCGATGGACGACGCTTACGCGGCGCAGTGGCTCGATTTACCAAAATGCTACGCGATGCATCGCGATTCAATGCGATGCAATGCGATGTAACGCGACGCACGTCTATCTTTCGCTGATAGTCTAAATGCGATGCATTTTTATTAATATAGGACTGGTTTGCTTCGGTACAGTTCGTGCGACGCGTGTGCAGCATGAATAGGATGCAATTTTTTAACTGGAATGGAAGATACTATTATTTGTAGCTTTTTGATGTGGGAGATTGTTTTTGGATGTATTTTGTCTATATTTATTGACTACGAGCTTTCTGTATTAATTATTGTTGTTTTTTTATTTTTATACTGATTGTTGGTCGATTGAGAATTGGTTAAAGGTCAATAGATTACTGTCTACTGGGTAAGTGATCACTGACCACTGATCAATTGGTCACTGATCTCTCATTAACTGGTCCATTGACCACTGACCACTGATCGATTGATCACTGATCAATTGATCAATTGACTACTGACCACTAATTAATTGGTCACTGACCTCTGATCAATTGGTCACTGATCTCTCATTAACTGATCCATTGATCACTGACCACTGATCAATTGTTCAATTGACTACTGACCACTAATCAATTGACTACTGACCACTAATTAATTGGTCACTGACCTCTGATCAATTGGTCACTGACCACTAATTAATTGGTCACTGACCACTGATCATAGGTCAATAAGAGAACTATCTACTAGGCAACTGATCACTGAGTACTGATCAATTGACGAATAAAAAATATCTTAGCTACCGATTGAGAAGTCACTTAATCTGTTAACCAGGTTTCCGGCATGCTGTTCGCAATCGCCTAGAAAGATTTAGGTTGCGAGGAGTGACGCAAACGATTTCTGCAGCTGTCGTGGTAGCCGGGTACGCGGCGCGGTATCACGGCCGTATCTAAGAATTCCAGGTGAAACCGGTTTCCCGTCACGGGAAATAACTCATCCCGGAGAGTCGGACACGAGTTTTTCCATAGAGCTCGGTGAAATCAGCTATCCCGGGAACAATTTGCTCCGCGGTGACAATCGTTTCTTTCTTGAGAACTTGTTCCGTCTCCCCACCCCAGTTCGACGCGGTAAATATTGAATCGGCAACCTAGTAACTGCTGATTCAAAATAAGAAGAAAAATTCAATTCTTTTGCTGAAAAATATAAATTTATTCAATTAGACCAATCAATTTTGACACCGCCTTTCTTTCAAGACTTCATTTTAATATTCTGCTTATAACATAAGAATTATGTTTGCGATGCTTGCCTTTTTGGAAATAATGTAATAAAATATGTCTAAAACCCGGTTCTAGTCCTTCTAGCTTCAAACTGTAATAAAAACGAAACGAAATAATTAATCGGTGCAATTTTCTTACCAAATTGAAGATGAAAGTTAAGACCGTGAGATGACAATATAACTTAATCACTTTGACAAGTTGATAAGAACAAAAGAACGTGCTAAGAGGGTCTATTAACAAAAATCCGCAATCGCTGAATTGCCAACCCAATAATTCCGCGATCACCGTCGCGGCGACTCGGCTCTTTTCTTCCGGCCGGTTGGCCCCGCGCGCGCGATTCGATTGAGAAAACCGGCCTCTCTCGTCCTTAACTCCTTTTTTATACGCCGGCATCGCCGGAATTATTAATAAACACGGGGATCGATCAAGCGCGCGCCATGAGCAGCAGGAAAAGCATCTCCGCGTTGGGAAAGCTGACGCGGAACGCTTCTGCGTCCCGGCGCCGGCCCCGCAAGCCGAGCGGGGCGACGCGTTAGGTCGTTTCATAAATTTCCATCGGTTTTCAAACTGGCCGGCAGAGTTTTAATAAATGTGTTTACGTTCACGAGGGGGAGAAACGAAGGGCGAGACCGATATATAGGGAAATAAAACGAGGATAAAGTTTCATTAGCTGCAGCCAGGCGCTTTTCCTCGGATCAATCCGATCCCGAGGCAGCGCGACGATTAAATGTCTAGGCATTTAAGGTGATCACTGATTTATGAAATCTTACGCAAGATTGATGTTCAACTGTTTTATACGATCGATGTTTTTACCGCGTATTTTTCGTTCTTTTTCGGTCGATGAGATCGATTTTTCTTCGTCCATGGTTTACGTAAGGCTCGTTAATGTGTTACTGTATTTAGCAGGCTTATAGTGAGCAATCTTTTGCATTCATTTTTTTTACGGTATACTAGTCTGTTTATAGAATTTTATGTACACTAGAATTTGCACGAAAATCTGTCTTTTAGCGGCCACGTGCCATTTAACGTCTCACGGTTCACTGATACGAGCGATGCATCAGCGACGGTGGACACTGATTACGTTACGACAAACATAACCCGTATCCTCATACTTTATCAGCTATTTTATATCATTATTATTATTCATATTTTATATTATTATTATTCGTATATATGTTGTATTAATTTCTATTAAATAAATTATTTCAAAGTTCTCGCGTAATGTAGAGACAAGTGTCTCCTATTTCCTTAGAAATTCGATTGCCGAAGAGCAGCGCGCGTCGCGTGTCGCGTCCTCGCGCGGCGTCCCTCGCGCTTGCACGGTCGGGGTGCGATTCACGCGGAAGAATGCACCGAGAGCTGATCCGCGGTGTATATATCGATCAGTTGCACGGAGATCCCATGACCTTCCTGCGTGGGCTAAAAATCCCACAGCCT
Organism: Augochlora pura; assembly: GCF_028453695.1. Lineage (NCBI taxonomy): Eukaryota > Metazoa > Arthropoda > Insecta > Hymenoptera > Halictidae > Augochlora > Augochlora pura. The sequence continues at coordinate 5,988,140 of NC_135779.1, forward strand.
ATTTGCGTCAGCCGTTATAGGCTATGCATCGATCCTATTCTTGGCGCGCGGTGCGGCAACTGCCTGGGCGAGGCGAGGCGAGGCGAGGCGGAGCGTGCCGGCAGATCGCATCGCACCGCACCGCATCGCGGCGAGCACACAGTCCAATCAACCGCCGGTCGACTGGTCACAAAGCTGTTCTCTTTCTGTTGCGAAGGAGAGGATAGTTCGCCGGCGCCTCCGTTGGTGTTGGTGGGACGAGGCGACGGAAGCCCGGCAAGGTGTGGTGGCCGCGCGGCACGTTCCTGCACGATGTAAACAGGCCAGGCCAGGTCGAGCTCCAGTGCACCCGATACCGTTCACGAAGACGGCCGCGCGCGCGTTTTCCACGCCGCTTCCAGTTTTTACGACGCGGCGCGACGACTTTTCCTATCTTGTGCCGGCACGTCCCGCGAGAGATCGTCGATCTGGCCGGGTCCGCGCGAGGATCGCGAGGCGAGCACCGCGCTGGACCACCCTCCGGTCGCTTACGGATTTTTCGGAGGCCGTAAGGAGATCTGCGGATCGAGCATTAGGTTGGTGCGTGTGTCATTCTGGTGCGTCGCCGGTCAAGCGATCGCCGAGAGCACTCTGTTTTTCGTGGGGATTGCAATTTTAGCTACCTTGTGTCGCGGACCACGTGTTAGGAATCGGAGCTCGTGAACGAGGATTGAATTTTCCAGCTTCCAGAGCAAAGCCTAGACCTGGGCCCAAAGCCCTTCTAGAGCAAAACCTGGAGCCCTCCTAGAGCAATGCCTAGAGCTCTTCTAGAGCAAAAGCTAGAGCAAAGTCTAAAGCCATTTTAGAGCAAAGCTTGGTGCTCGTGGCACGAATTTTCCAGCTTCCAAAGCAAAGCCTAGAGCTCTTCTAGAGCAAAGTCTAAAGCCATTTCAGAGCAAAACTTAGAGCAAAGTCTAAGGCCATCCCAGATCAAAGCCTACAGCAAAGTCTAAAGCCATTCCAAATCAAAGCCTAGAGCAAAGTCTGAAGCTTTTCTAGAGCAAAGCCCAAAGCAAAGCCTAAAGTCCTTCCAGAGCAAAACTGAAAAGTAGTTCTCCAATCGCGTCCTTTCTGTTGCAAAAACCTGTTTTCCAAGCGCGGCAACACTTTAGCGGACGCGTTCGCTAAAGTCGCTAAAGTGGCGCCCATGTTTCGTCTAAAGAAAATAAGGCTGATCCTGTGCATGTGGCTGTTCGAGATTATTACGCGTAACGCGATATTCTGCGAGCTTCTAACTGCTCTGCGACGGTACTCCGTTTCGTATTTTATAAGGGGCTACCTCGCGTTTAATAAAATGATGTAGTTACCGTGGCTGTAGTTACCCGGACTGTAGTTACCTTCAGCGTCGACGCAAGTAATCGTGTAGTTATAGTATTTGTGTAGGCTTTATGGAAGCGTCGACGCATTCGACGAACTTGTAGAAAACTATTTCTTTCTTTTTTTAATTTAATAGAGTTTATAAGATGTGAAGAGAGAATCGAGAACGCGATTTGTGGTGGAAGGGCGCAGGCTTTCGGAAAATAAAGTCATTTTACGAAGTGTGCTGTGTAATTGGTGTAATTGTGACGGAAGCGAAGGAAAATTTGAGAACTAGTACGTTCCACAGTGGCCTCGGCTCTTTCAAATTCTTTCCGTTTAAAGAGCACTCGTCGCGTTTTTATTAAAAACAGTCCCGCGGAAGCTGGTTTATCCTTTTCATATTTCGAATAAAGTACGCGTTGCTTCCCGCCGCGATCACGGCTGGCTTGGACGTTCCGAGCGTTAATTCCAATTCAGTGCTTTCTTAGAGGCATACTTTCTGATATTATAAAAATTAATAAAACCGTTCTATTAGATAAAACAGTCTTGACTAGAGTGTCTTTTAAATAGCCATTTTTATTATAATCATACTATAGTTATTCAACTATTATCAAATTATCAAAATATTATTTAACTGTCAAAATCTTATTAAACTCTCAAGATATTATTAAAGTATTATTAAACTGTCGAAACGTTATCAAACTCTCAAGACAACAATAAATTATCAAGATATTATTAGATTGTCAAAATATTATAGAACTATCAAACTATTATTACATTACCAAAATATTATTAAACTCTCAAGATATGATTAAACCATGAAACTATTATTAAATCATTGAATTATTAAAGTATAACTATTAAATGTAAAATATAAAATCAAACCCCTGGCACAAAAGATCAGAACTCAAATTCGTCGGCAACCATTTCCCAGTCAACCACGCCCGTCGATTTTCGGGTAGCAATTTCGCCCTAGAAACCTTCGTCTAAAAAAGATAGCCCTTGCCCCGTATAACTGAACGTTTCGCGAGCGAGGATAGCCTCGTCGGTGAACCGCACGCAACAATGAATCTCACTGGCACCGACCTAATAGTTCCCAGAAACGGAGGGTGCCGCTCGTCGTTGTGTCGCCGAACGATGCAGCATATATAGTGCACGGCTAGAATGTGTTTCACGAGCGACGACCAGTGGTTTTCTGTCGTTCCGCGGTAATCGTCGGAAAGGCGTGGCAGACCGTCGCAAAGGGGGGTGGGCACACTGTCGTCAGCGTTTTTCAAGAATCGCGTAGACCGGTGTCCTGCGAGCGGGAAAATCGATCAAGCGGCGCGGACTCGAACAGCGAGAGGAGAGGAGCGGCGTCGGCCAGCTCCGGCGATCCGCGACTGCCGTGACGAAGGAAAGTTGGCAATCGTCGGCAGCGGCGGGGGATGGGAAAGGATTAGCCATAGGACACGCCGGAGATCGATGGAAGCCTCGCAGCTGACTGTCCGTGTGCAGCGTCACGCGATACGGTTCAAGTGCATCGCCGAGGAAAAACAAACGTCGAACGGTTCCGCCTTGACGCCGGCTTGCCCGCGGTTTCCCGCGCGGAGGATCCGCCTGGCAGGTCGCCGCGGCGGCTAAACAAGGCTCGGAGAGAACTAGAGAGCAGGTTGATCAATCGGTGACGAGGACGGACACCTGTGGGCAAAACGCCGATTAAAGAAACATCGGCGGGCTCGCATAAATACCGGTCGCGCCCACCTGGCAGGGTGTGTCTTTCACGTGCTGGCCGGTCGTTAAGCACCGAACGCGGTCGGGGTGAGATCGAGGAGGGATCGATCGGTGATCGCTCCGTTCCGGCTCGGGGTCCCGGTTGATCGTCGCTGTTGCGACACGCGCTTCTTCGAACCGGCTTCAATGCGGGGACAATAGCCGTCGATAGGCTACCAGTTGAGGTCTACTAAACCGGTTTCCCGGCGCGGGACGCAGGACACGCGTTTTCGACAGCACCCTCAACGCCGGCGGGGTCCGCCGCGAGGACTCTCGAGCGTGAAGCAGCACCGCAGGATAAAAGAGCCACGATCGATCGACCTTCGCGGTTGCTCATCCTCCCGCGGCCTTATCCTTGGGCTAGACGCGCGCTAGTTTCGAGCCGGCGGCCGCCTCGACCCGCGGCAAAGTGACATCGCCTCGATGGGACTCCGAGACAGAACTCCCGCGCTCCTCTCGTGAATATTCAGCTCGCGGGACCGCGGCTGATTGGACTAAAGCGTCGATAGCTGATTGGACAAAAGCGGGACTTGTCGAACGTGCCGCGCGAAACGATGAAGCGCCGCTTAACGCGGAACGGAACGCCGCGGATTTAATATTCCGCGTGACATCAGCCGAAATACGATCACGCGGACATCTTCGTTCGGTACCTGTCCTAACGTAGAGGACGATCCAGATTGCCGAGGACATTGGATTCGACAGCCTCCGAGGAGTCGGCTCCATGCAGATTTAACTTGGCTCGCGTTCTCCTGTTGCTTCGCCGGGACCGCATCGCGCCCTGAAATGAGCCTGCTGCGATTCGGCCCCTTCAAGGACGGTACGTCGACCCTTCATTATGCGATTCGTTTGATGCTGTATGGGGATACACGCGCGGCTTCAAAGCGAGCACGTGGTGAACCGCGGAACGTCGCTATCGTTCGCCTCGATGTCGCTTTGGAAATTAATTGTGCTGGGGATGTTTAGGGTTAAAAGTATGGCTGCAAATTAATGTTTATCTCTCGATCTGAATGAACAGTTTAATGTTTAGTGTGGAAGGAGTGTTTCTAGCTTCACGACAATGAAGGTTTAGGTGAACTATTATCGTCTCTTACAAACAAGGTGACAATATTTCATTCTATTCCATTTTATTCATATATTTATTCTAATTCAAGAATCAATTTATATATCTGTGAGCCGGAAAAGTTATTTCAGATTTACAGTTACAATAGATAGCTTACACTCTAAAAGGCCCATCTACCATTTCGTTTCCTATAACACCAATAAACAACCTAAAAATCCACTGAACAGCTCCGCGAATCGTAGAAGTCGCTTTCGAAATAAATTGAAATCAAATCGAAGCACCTTTCTCGTTGTAATGCATTTTGTAAAACGTTTCACCGCGACTCGAATGAATTTCGCGAAGGGGGTCGCACTCGAGCGAATAGGTTTCGCGTGTCAGACGATATTTTCCGCGCTCGTCAAAGCGTGGAAAAACGCGCGCGCGACGATAGAGGACCGAGGAGAGTGAGTGACTTTATTTGTGGGTGGAACGTCTCTCGTGTATCGATTTGGCAGCGACCTACGTCAAGCATTTGGGTCATCGATTCGGCCGAAGGGAAAGGCAGAGAGCGATAGAGTGAGTGAGAGAGAGAGAGAGAGAGAGAAATGCCTGTAACCTTCAAAAATCCATGGAACGAGGATGCTAGAACGGGGGATGCCGCCCCGGACAATCCTCCGACGGAACTTTTCCCGTTGAATAGTCCGCAATCAGCATTCGCGGGACAACCGTCGCACGTCGCGAAAAAAGAAGGGGGCGGAAGGAAAAAAGAAGGGCTGAAGGATCGGGAGGAAAAAGGAAGGGCCGAAGGGCCGGCGAAAAACGGCGAGGCAGTTTTAATAGTTCATAAAACTTCTCGATGCAACTTCTTCTCGAAGTTGCCGAAACGAAACTTCTCTCGTTCGTGCGCCTCCTCGGGCTATGCTGTACTGTCTTGTTCACCTTCTTCTTCTTCTTCTTCTTCTTATTGTCACGCGATGTCGCAAGTGCTCGTCTTCGCCGACGCAACTGCTCGTTGGATGCCACCGCGTGCAACCCGTTCTCTGGCGACCGTGCGTCTGTGATAGTGCCGCTGCGAGGCGGACGAATAAATATGTGGAGAATTGACTGACGCTCTCTCTCTCTATCCTCTATCTCTCTCTCTCTTTCTCACTTTGGTTCTCCCGAATTTAATCATGAATTTTGTACAATTTAATTTTAAATTCTTTACAATTTAATGTTGAATATCTTACAATTTGATCTTGAATTTTTTTACAATTAATTTTGAATATTTTTACGATTTAATCTTGAATTTTTTAATAAATATAGAAAAAATTAATAATATCATCCATATCATAGTAGATCCTTGCATGAAATCTTTGTCGAGAGTCTAACACGTAATTATATTTCAAGGGGTTAAAACTAACAATCTTATGAACAATATCTCTGTCCAAGTTCAGCGAAGAAGATCGACGACACCCTTCAGTCCTAATATTTTATTCCGCATTGTTCTTTGCATTTCAACGAGCCGTTTCGTACGCCAATATTCCGCGGACACCGATACGCCGCGACTACGTCGGAATTTCGTATGCGCCCTCACGCGGAGGGATGAGAACAGCGGATTATGTTGCAGCACCGGCCGACAGCAACATCCGGCAACGTATTCGATCGTTCTCTAGGCCAGCCGTTGCTAAAATATTCACGGCCAACGTTGCTCGATAATTCTGTTCTCCAAGCCTCGCGAATATCGAATATTTTTGTTATCGCTGCCGAGCATTTTTCATGAAGTTTTATTAAAAAAAAAAAAAAAAAAAAAAAATTCGCGGCGGGAATCAAGCAAGAACCGGTAAATATTAAATGGTATATTTTTATTCCGTGGGCGCAACCGTAAATAACGAGAGCATTTCGTCGGACGGCGAAAAAGTTTTTAAATAATATTCCCATTCGAAGCGGCTCCAAAAATAGTCGGATTTCACGTTTAAATATTTTTCTCCCGCTTCGTTCCGCTGATTTTGTATCGCCGATACAGCGGGGTAATCCGAATCCAAATGTTATGGTTGCCAGCGCGCTTCGATACCAGTTAACTTCGCGAATTTCCGTGCTCTCTTGCCAAGAAATCTATTCGATGTACTTACGGTCTCGGTACAAGATCATTTTATTCGCTTCAGTGATTGCTGCGCGGATGTATAAACTGTATTGTAGAGGTATAAACGCTGTTTAAGGAATCTCGCTTATTCCATTACGGAGTTGTCTGAGTTAGTAATTAATTTATCTAACTCAGTATTCATTTATTTAACTGAGTATTAATTTGTTTGATTCAGTATTAATTTATTTAACCGAGTATTAATTTATCTAACTTAGTAATAAATTTATCTAAATTAGTATTCATTTCAATTTGTCTAACTTAGTATTAATTGATCTAACTTACTATTAATTTATCTATATTACTATTAATTGATCTAACTTATTATTAATCTATCTACCTTACTATTAATTTATCAAACTTACTATTAATTTATCTAACATAACCAATAAAACATGTAACTAAAATAAATAAGTATTTAGTGTACGCATTACCAAGATACATATTACAGTAAAAGAGGCGAAAATCGAGTCAGTGCAGACCCGATAAAATCTAATATCAAAGCGTCCATCGCGCCGCAGAAAATAGGATTTTATCGGCGCCGCGTTGCCCCTGGTTCGAACGGGACGCGTTGCACGGAAACATTTCCCCAGGAAATTTTCCGCGCCCCTGCCAATGTCACGCCTAATCCACGACGATATAAAACCCATTGAAACACGCTCGTTGGAGCCGCGGTGGTGGCACGAAAGTCTACTCGAAGCCGGCGAGCCGTGCGGGAACAGAGATAGATCCGTTGTCGGGGGCGGCTCCAGCGCCGCGACGCCTCATTGTTACGTAACCGTCGCCGTGACGGTCCGTGGAAAATCGTAGTCATCCAGCGTCACTCTCGTTTTCCTTTTCAACCGGTCCGGGCCGGGCCGGGTTGAGCCTCGGCTGCCGCATTCAGAACCGGAAGTGCTTCTCTCTCTCTCTCTCTCTCTCTCTCTCTCTCTCGCCTAGCCTATTGCGGCGGCCCCCGATGAGCGTCGTCTCGAATAAAAGAAAAATACTCTCTCGTCGAATGGCGATGGCGAACGGACGCGCACTACTCGGCGTCGTGACGCCCAAGAACGCCGCGGAGAGCCTCGAAATGTTTGTCCTCTAAAGTGGCTCTTCCGCGCGACAGGCAAATATAGGGGTTTCCAGTAAGAGCGGGTCGATTTTCAAATGGAATAAAATGGGCTGCGCACGAGGTATTTAACACTAGAAGCCAGAAAAGTTATTTTAGGTTTACAGTTAAAATGGCTTCGAGTGCAAAGGGTTAATCGACGCATTCGAAGCAACATGGCCGCTACAGGCTGTCAACATCGGCCCGTCCCTATTGAAAAGCCCTGTACAAAGCGGAACGGGCCGGTATTGCCGCGTTCGCGCGCGTATTCGCCGCGGAAGTTTGCTTTTCGCTTCGCGAACTTTCCCGGCGGCCAGAAAATCGCGGCCCAGCACCCGCGCACGACCTAATAGGGATTCGGTGTAATCCTTTAAAATGTTTGGGACACACTCGGATCTCAACGGGATTCCGCAGCTGATCGCGGCAAATCCGCGCGATCCACTTCGATGATTTCGTGTCAGTGGGAGAATTTCGGAACTCTGGTAATCGGGCTGCGCTTCGCGAACGCGGCGCCGATGTTTCGATGGAATTAGCCGAAGACAATCGGTTGGATATTGGCTGTATTGTATTTTGTTGGCTACTTCCTTACTCTCCTTCTTTCTCTCTTTCTCTTTCTCGTCCTCTTAGTTCTCCCTTTCCTCTGCCCCTCTCTCTTTCTCTGCCTCTCTCTCTCTCTTTTTCTCTCTCTCTCTCTCTCTCTCTCTCTTACACTATATGTCACTCGCTATCTTTCTATCACTCATCTCACTTTTACTCATCTCACTCTTCTCCCACGCTCTCTCTTTCTCTCTTTCTCTTTCTCTCACTGGCTGACTGACTCACTCACTAGCGCTCTATCTGTTAGCTACGCAGGACTTCGAGGAACCTAAACAGTGAGCTCAGGTTACTGGAAGCCGTTCACAAAGTCCCAAACACTCTGCAGGCATCCGTCCCATTCATTCATTAATTTACGACACTGCTCCCCTTTGATTACTGTGCCTATCATTTCCGGCAACAATACTGCAATAATACTAACTTCGTCGCAAGAAAATTCTTAGGAAAATCTTGTTGCAATCGCGGGAATTAATCGGGAAAAATTAATTTGCAAGAATCAGCGAAACAGTAAAAGTCACGAGATCGAGGACGGTATTTATACTATTCTCTAGCCTATGGGATTTGTATGGGGTTAAAATCCTAGAGCGACGGTTCTCTTGTCCTGAAAAATACGCGTTTGGGATCCATATTTTTTTAGACGAGTCTACAAAAGCCGTCTTGCTGTAAATTTTATTTCCTTAAATGTCTAACCCTTTACACTGTTGTAAAATTTGCGTTCATCCGATGCCTCGCGTTCTCATGCTTCGATCACCGCGAATTATTCGACTCCGTCGAAAAGTCACCGTGGGGGGGGGGGGGGGGAAAAGAAAAACCTCGACAGAAACATAGCCGCAATTTTCAGCGTCGCGCGGAAGCTACCCCGTTATTGAAATAGTTTCCGGGACGATATTATAGCGCGGGCGCGCGCCGCGGAACTAGTTTCGTTCTCGCCGAAGGTAAATAGTACCGGCGAGTCCAAAAGAACGGCCATACCGGCGCGCGAGGGTTCATAAAGGCCGACCGGAAAACTTCGTTTGCAGAATGAATTCTGCAACGGGCTATTAAATAGAATTCCTGCCCGCTGGAAATTGCGCTCGCCTAATCCCTCCCCCCTCTCTCTCTCTCTCTCTCCTCCCTCCTACTGTAATTTCCCGTAGAACTGTTCGGCCGAACTACTCTTCCTGTTGCGTCGAAATCCGGCTCGTGAATCGATCCGAAAAATATGGAAACTCCGGACCGCGAGCAGACGTCGCGACATTTAACCCTTTGCGCTCGAAGCTGTTCCGCCTGGTACATTGAAAATAATATTTCTGGTTTTTGACGCGATAAGTTAACCCTACCAGCGCTTATGAACATTTATATTATTAGATAACGTACGTTATATATGTATACATAATATTATTATAATAGTAGTCGATTTATATGAATTCGTAAAAGGATTAATAACTCGGAAATACCACGAATTCGCGTAGACGCAGTCTGTAATTGCAACGTAAGAAAATCGCGATTATCCCATAGAGTTGCGAGTTAACCCCTTTGCAGCCGGAGCCATTTTAATTAAAAATCAAAAATATTTCTTCAGACTTACAGCGTTTCGATTTTATATAACCCGGAGCATTTTATACATTATAAAATTGAATTTTATTACTTATGTAACAGATAATAGCTCTTAATAATTTTTTTAAATATTAGTAAATTTGATAAGCATTATTTTAAAACGTGGCATGATAATTTTTAGAGTCGCCATTCGACCGCAAACGGTTAAATTAGTGAGTACAGCTCGCGAAAATGCGATTCGATGATTCGTCACGAAGAACATCCCATAGAATCGCGAATTAGTGAGAACGAGTCTCGTAAACTTCGTTCGCTGACCAACGCGAAGAATTGTTCCGTTCGTCTGTCGTCGGAACATCCTTTTATTCCTTTTATTAAGCCGTGGTATCGGGCACCCGATATTTTCTAGTAACGACCCGATCCGTCTCGTCGTCCGTCCACAGGGCACCGCCGAGTGTTTCATTGACATGCAAACACGGAATTCGTAGTTTCTTTATTTCGCGTCGGCCTAGAGCCGCCGCGAGACGCGAGATATTTCAAACCGGTTGCCACATAACACGCCGTGTCGCGCGCTTCTTGTGCCGCATTCCACGAGATCGTTATGCACTCGTAACCTTCTGCATGGTCAGATATACCGTGGCTGCTAAACCGGGGAGGGAAACCGACCGGTGTCCCGCGGATTTCGAGCGATTATTAATTCCACCGGCTGAACCGATCGCGGCCAACTAAAACGCCCCGCTTGTTTTACAAACAAATCTGGGATACTTTGTCGACGAATCAAGTTGGTTGCGACGAATCAACGAGTAGGAATGATTCGATACGAACGACGGGAGATTAATTAATAAAGAACGTATTAATAGGACCGATCTTTAATTGTTTACGAACGGCGTTCTCATCGTTTTGTTTGCGACGAGTCTTTTCCCCGGAGAGACGATTTCTCCTTGATCTCCAATTAATCTATTTTCTTGTTTCTCCGTACGATGATTTGTCCCATCAGCGAACGGCAATTAAATCACTTTAGACTGTCGACTTATGTAAACAATTGATAGCCGAGCGTATTACAAATTTTCTTCGACGCGGCGCGGTGGGAACACTTTTGTCGAATTTAATACATAATGAGCAATTTTAAATTTGTTAGTCGTCGATAGGCTATGGATTTTTATGTACTGGTAGCTGATCAAATTTGCAAGGAACAATAGGAGGTATATTATCTTTATATTCGCGCTGTGATTTTATTTATTAAGAGTCGTGTGCTGTAGAGCTGTTGTAGTTTTTCGAAAAGAGAAAATTCAAATTTTTGAAATTGTTAAAAAATTAATACTTTCTATTTATATATTATATATTTAATACTATATATTAATACTATTTATATATTATAGGTGAATTAATACGTTGAGCGCCGCACACATAACCTTGATACTAATTTCTGACCAATCTTGAAAATTCATTTTTATTGTAACATGTTCAAACAAATTAAATTTAACTACAACGTTCTCTTGTTCTCTGCCACTTGAAACTATTTTCGCAAAGTCGGTAAAAGAAATTCGAACCAAACTGGAAAGAAACTGAAACTAACCTAGAAAAGAACTAATACCAACCTAGAAAGAAACTAAAACTAACCTAGAAAGAAACTGATACTAACCTAGAAAGAAACTAAAACCAACCTGGAAAGAAACTAAAAAACAGTAAAATTTACAGTAAATTGCAGCAACGTGTACAATAAATTCTTGAACGACGCAGTCAGGAGAACCGGTGGAAGCAAATTGGGTATCGCGTCTCGCCGCAGAAAAAGCTCGTGCCGCGCCGTAGAGAAAGGGTCTATCGAGTGGCTAAACAAAGAGCGATCGGAATTACCAGAATAAATGTCCTCTAATTAACAATCTCCCGGCGCGCGTCTATACAGAACGGCAACCGAGGCACGGTTTTCACGGGTGAAGGGCGCGCGCGGGCACGGAAGAACGAGCAGGGTCGATACCGCGCGTATCCTCTTCGAGGCATAATGAACGGTTACGGCGTAGACGAAACTTTAACATTTAATAACGGCACACGAGAGAGAAAGAGAGAAAGAGAGAGAGAGAGAGAGAGAGAGAGGGAGGTTCGCAACCATTCTTCCCGGTTAACAAATCCCCCGCGCGGAGATTCGTTCAACTTCGAAAATTTTCGACCGGTTCTCGCCGCGATGCAAAACAGAGCATGTAATCGCGAGCACGCCGCCGAGAGACCCGTGAAATTTATCATCGCGATCGCTCTGCCTGCTGGCTCGCCTCGTGTCTCGTCGTCGCCGTCGCCGTCGCCGTCGCCGCTCGATCGTTATTGGTAACGGCTTTGCCTGGGCTTTGAACGGGGCTCCTACGGGCCATAGCAAAGTTGCACGAAAGCGTCGATCGCGCGCTGTCAAATCGAGCGTAAGGAGTCGTCGCTTTCTAGGCGGTTAATTATGGGCAACAGCACCTCCGCACGGTTTCTCTTTGACATCTTTCTTCGCTAAGCCAAAGCGATCTAGCCGACCGGTTTATTTCACTCTCGCAGCGCCGCGTCGTTTCGCCAGTCGCATTGTACGCGGCGCCGAGTTTAGATCTGTCAGCCGCTCGGCGTCAGCGTTTGGAGAACGTCCTCCCAAAAAGGGCACGGGGATGCTGTAGTATATGAGGTTATAGTGTTAGGAGTTTTGTCAAGGTTATGGTTTAGAATATTATGATAGAATATTAGAATTTTATTAAAGTGTTATTATATGAGTTATGTCAAGGTATGGTTTATAGCATTATGCTATTATGCTAAGAATAGCTGACATCCCTGACACGCGATCCCGAGTCAAAAATCTCCCGTTGCAATTCTCATTCTAATTTCTCCATTTCTCTTCGAAACGCTCCAACGCTCCAATTTTCGTGCAGGATCGGCCATTGTGCCGGCGAAACAATGGCGACGTCCCATTAAAGAAGAGCACCATGGAAACCGTTCGCCTGGCGATAAAAGCCGATCGAAGTCGGCACGCACTTTCCGGGCTGCATACGGAATTCGAAAAACTGTCGGATACGCCCGTGGGAATCGTTACATATATCCTCGAGAGCCCCGCGCGGCGCTCGGCAGGGGTACACACTTCCCCGATCCGGATGATGAAACTTTAATTCGCCTTTTGGTCCTCCGTTGGACGACGGGGGCCCTGGGGAGTCGCGGCGCGAAGTGTCGCGGATCCGGGGTCCTCGGATCCGTTCGTTCATTAGTCGAGAAAGACGGTCGCGAAAAAGCGGAGGATAATGAGATTCGAGCTGACGGTGTCTGACGCTATCTGACGCTATCCAGTGAAGTCTGGCGGTATCTGACGGTGTCTGGTAGAGTCTGGTAGTGTCTGACGATGTCTGGTGGAAGTCGGGTCGGGCCGGGTCGGGCCCGCGACGTAGTCGTCGCCGTGGAGCCTCCTAGGAGCCGCTGCTCCGTGTAATTTATTCCATTAGGTTAATCCGAGGAGACTGGCACTTACATTTATGAAGTCGTCGAGCGGCGACGATATTGTGCGACCGGATGTTAGAATACCCTTTATCCGTTACTAATGTCCGCCCGGCCCTTTTTCTCCCGCGGCCGTGATTATATTGCGGGCCGCTTTGTATCGGGATTACCGGTACGGTAATACCGCGACAATAAAGGGATTAAACTTTCCCCGCCGACGCGATCTCTCCCTCTCTCACTCACTGTCTCTCTGTCTGTCTCCTTCTCGCTTTTTCTCTATATCTCCCTATCTCTATCTATCTCTATCTCTATCCCTATATTTCTCTATCTACCTTTCTCTATCTCTGTCTCTAGCTTTCTCTATCCAATTCTCTATGTCTATCTATTGCTATCTCTATTTATTTCTATCTCTATTTATTTCTATCACTATTTATCTCTATCTCTATCTATTTCTATCTCTATCTATTGCTATCTCTATCTATTGCTATCTCTATCTATTGCTATCTCTATCTATTTCTATCTCTATCTATTGCTATCTCTATCTATTGCTATCTATATCTATTGCTATCTCTATCTATTTCTATCTCTATCTATTGCTATCTCTATCTATTGCTATCTCTATTTATTTCTATCTCTATCTATTGTTATCTCTATCTATTGCTATCTCTATCTATAGCTATCTCTATTTATCTCTCTCTCTCTCTCTCTCTCTCTCTCTCTCTCTCTCACCCACTCCTCCCACCCGTAACGAGAAAAGAAATTCAATTTCCCGGCAACGACTTTATTAAAACCGCGAAGAAGCGCGCCAGCCTCCAGATTGTTTCCGCGACGTAATTAAAAACAATCGAGAGAGCTGCTCGAGACAGTGTTTGCGTACGGGAGCCCCTCCTCGGGCCAATCTACGATTTCATACGTGTAATTAGGGGTGGATGGCGCGTAACCGTGGCTCGGAGTTTATCCAAACACGGCCCGATGTAACACAATGTTACTTTACGGCGTAATTGGTGTAATTGACCATAAATTATTCATACAGCCGCGAATAATTATATATCTATATGTATATGTATATATCTATATATTTATTTATGTTGTCGTATTCTTCTTTCGAAATTAAACAGACGAATAATTCCGCCGTAATTCCGGTTATAATATCGTAAAATCCAATTAGCCGTTTACAACGCGGAATCGTCGGTAATTGTTTACGGCGGCGCGCTAACAGGCGCCGTATGAAATTTCCATTTATCACGATACAACATAACCGCGCCGAGGCCTACCGACCGTGTGCCAGGCCATTGTTCGACGTTAACCACACTTATCGGAAATCTTTTGTGTTGGAGGACTGTTTCTTCTTTTTCTTTTTCTCATTTCTTTTTTCGTAAGTGGAAGTCTGATGGTACGTTCCTGGATTTATCGGTTTAACACTAGAATAATTTTAATATCCTAACATCATTATTTCACATTGTAATATTGTAATAAATGCAGTAAGTGCATCATATAAAATACAGTAAGTTACTTCAAAATAGTTTCACTATTTAACAATTTTTTAAAATTTAAACTTTGATGGTATAAAAAATATCTTGAGAGGGTTAACCCCTTGCACTATAATAACGTGTCAAACTCGTAGTGAAGGTTTTATGCAAACTCTACTAAATATAAATATTATTAATTTCTTCCACACCGAAATAGAAATAAATTCTTCTGTTATCTTAGAAACAAAAGTGCATAAGGACAATAGAACAAAAATTGTCTGGTACTTTTTCTGAAAATAGCAAGGATAAATGCTGATATCAACGCAGCGTGAAAGGAATCGTAGTACAAAGGGTTAATAAGGAAAGCGATCTCTTCATTGCGTCGCCCGACATCGTCCGCCACCTCGGCCGCCACTAATTTCCTGTCATTATCGCGTCGAAAGACGTCTTAGCCGCCTCGGATTGGTCAACGAGACGATTCGCAGCTTGGGTATCGCGCGAGACATATGTAGCAATGCTCTCTGCTCGCCTTTTCTTAGAGTTGATCGCCCGTTCGCGATGCAACTCTGCGATATCGCTGGACGCGTGACTGTTATGCTGTTTTATTATTGGCAAGCGGCGAACGGTTGCGTTCGACGGCCTCGAAAATTAATGCCGAACGTGTCTCGAACTTATTTTAACTCTTTGCGTGACGTCGAGCATCTACGAAGTCACGTGTTCATATTTTTCTTTGTTCTTTTATTTCTTTGTTTGTTTGTTTGTTCGTTCGTTCGTTCGTCGATTGTTTATTTGTTCGTTCGTTCGTTCATTCGTTTAATTCTTTTTTTCTTTCGGTTTTTATTTCTTTTTTATTTCTTCCTTTGTTTATTTATTTATATATAGAACTAACGAATCCTATGCTGCAAACAGAGAGAAAGAATTTTACAATAATAATTGAGTGACGAGCTATATTTGTATATAATAATACAGAAAGCATATAATCAGTTAAAAGTGGAAATTAAACGAAAGAACGTTAAACATCGAGAATAATCTTATTAACAAATAATCTGAACAAAAAGAATAGGTTATGAACTGAATTTCAAGCTATACAATCCTATAATCCTGAAAATTAAAGAATCACTACTATCTATGAACTTAAATATACTTAAAAATACGTCAAAGCGTTACTTATTAAACATTTTTATTCAGAAAATTTAATAACCTACCATTTTTATAATTAAAGAGTTCAGTTTAAATAAAGAATGGAAAGAACTCTTTTATGATGATGTTGGCCTCACGGTTTCGTCTTAAGCTAGTCGCTTTCGTAGTGAAGCGGTGCTCGGTCACGTTCACAGGATGGATGGGTGACCGCCACGACGCTGCACTTCTTTCTTGTACACAATATTACTACTCTTCTCTCTTTTCATTCACAAGCGATTTTTCATAGCGTGTTACCTCTGTAGAGTCTCTTCTTTCTTCGTCGAGGTCAACAAATCATCTCTTCTTTCATAACTTTACCACCTTTGCAAACTGCACACATCAACTTTTCTACACAACAGATTAGTGGATTCGTTGCAAAGGAAGATCAAATGTTGTGACATTTCCACCTGGAGTTTACGAACAGGCCGAACGTCCAGTCTAAGAGTGTCCAACAACCAATTTTTTGTTGTGAATGAAATGAATATTATTTAATATTTATAAGATACTTTGGCTATGTTAGTTGACGTTCAGGAATTTGTGATTATCTTGCTTAGCTATTAATCTACTTAGATTCTTTGAGTTTTAAAATTTTTTAATTTCTTAAATACAAGTTCATTTCTTCTTTCAATAACTTAAATAACATTTTGAGGAATATTTAAAGAAAATCTAAAGAATATTAAAAGAAAATCTGAAGAACATTTAAAGCAAATCTAAAGAACACTTAAAGAAAATCTGCAAAAGTCAAAATAAAGTCGAAATAAAATCGAAATAAAATCCAAATAAATTCTAAATTAAATCGAAATAAAATAGACGAAACCATTACAGTTTTTCCAAATTCTTTTCTCATTACCACAGCACCGTACACATTTAATTCCCTCAATTATGGCAACCAACGCACTGTGTCTAACGATTAGAACCGCATCGGACACGCGTCGACGGTAGGAAAATCACGGTATCCCACACGCAGGAATTACGAGAAAATGATTTCCTGGCAGCGGATAGTCGCAGGCCGGGCAGTTTCCGACTGCTCGTCGCAGCTAGATTGGATTCGGGCAGCCGTAAAAGCACGGGAAAACGTAAATTGAAACAACAGGCCGCTACCACTACCACTACCACCACCACCGGTGGCGGCGGCGGTAGTGGACGACTCGCGGTTCACCGCCGCGGCGATGCACCGTCGCTTCGCCTTAATTACACCATATCCCCGCCACTTAATTGGAAATTGTCCAATAATTCGGGTCAGCGTGAAGACACTGGGCCTCCGCTCCTTATTGCAATTAATAATACAGTTAAGCGGGCGGCGTTCGGCTTGGCACGAACGCTTCCTAGAATCGGTCGCAACGTACCCCGGATAATTATAGAGCGCGCGCGCGAACCGTGCCGGTGTGCGTATGTGCATGTGTGTGTGTGTGTGTGTCGGTCGCAGTTCGAATATTTTCTATTCGGATAAATCACGTGATTCCGTTGCGGATCGGCTGGCACACGCGCTTCTATGGAGACCATGTAGAAAGCGCACGAGTCTCTATGGCCATTCCCCCCTTCCCAAAGCCGCGTGTATGTGTGCGCACGAGTTGCCTTTGAACCATAAACCGGCGGAATCACGAATGCGCGGGGACCGGTCTTTGTTGCGCAGTCTGTTAATGCTAGATTAAATTTCAATGAGATTTTCAGCGCGGTTAACGAGATCCCAGTTTTTCAATCTTTTAAATCTTTATTTAATGCTAGGATTACGAATGAAGTTTATTTGCGGTTATCGAGACTGTGAAGGTACATTAAGAAAAATTGAGAAACAAATTAGGTATATTCTTGAGATGAATATTGTAATGGTAATACGAATGGTTATATTTTTCTTATGTTTATAAGAGGTAAAAATAAATTTATAAAATTTATAAATGCTAAAAGTAATAAGGTAAAGTAATGGTAAGGTAATTATTGTACATTTTATAATTAATATATTATACAATATACAATTATAGCCTGAATTTTTGTAAATCTTTTACTTTAGATTTTATCAGAGGGCAATACTCGCAGCAAGAAATACAATACCCAGTTAAAATTTCTAGAATTCCTTTTATAACTACATTATAACATAATACACAATACCATCGCTCAACATAGCTATAAAACTAACAAAAATATTTCACAGCACAAATTATACCTTCAGCTACAATCACCGTTCTCTAAACCAATATCGAACAAAAGCTTCGCAAACATTCATTGCACTTGCGACAGCCATGTAAAAATGTCTCCTAATTCAAAGATTCCGACGACCTTACAAAAGTTCCTCGACACACTAAATCATCCAAAATATAGAGAACACGTCAATACGCAGCTTGCACATGATACATATCGCAAGTCCATCGAACCGTCCGCGGACGAAAGCAAAGCGATCCTCGCAGACCGGCTAGTCGTAAGCCCCGATCTCACCTGAACCGTCTTATCCGGTGGATTGCCCTTAATTCGTCGCGATCGATGGATCGGGTCAGAGGGTAGTTCATACCTGACTTAATATCACCGTCGCCCCCTTTGCCGTTCGTAGTAGCACGGAAGTACTTTGACCGTCGAAGCGAGCCGCGACGCAGCCGCTTCAAGATTCCGCGGCGCATCTTCGCGCAAATGTCTGTTGTCTCTCTCTCTCTCCGCGGATG
Source organism: Augochlora pura (assembly GCF_028453695.1). Classification (NCBI taxonomy): domain Eukaryota; kingdom Metazoa; phylum Arthropoda; class Insecta; order Hymenoptera; family Halictidae; genus Augochlora; species Augochlora pura. Next base: position 6,006,321 of record NC_135779.1, read on the forward strand.
TCCGTTGTCTCTCTCCGCGCGCACACACGCGGAAACACACAATTACAATGCGGCGAGACGCGGGCCGCTGGAGAAGAGTAGCCGACACTGGGCCGGTGCCAATAAATGCATCGTCTCGGCGGCAGTTTCCGCTACTTTCCGCGCTCGCGTTCCCTCGGAAGCCGTGATCGAGCGTAAAGGATGGAAGCCCCCGGTTAGCAAACTGCACAGCATAATGCCGTTTCCGTTCTATTTTCGAACACGGCGATTCGATTCGTATCTACGCTTGTCCGGGCGACGCCGCTGTAAAAGTTTCTCCGCGTTCCGTTTTAATCGCCGCGGCTCTCTTTTAAGGGGACGGAGGGGAGGATGACATCGTTCGGGAATCGCGACTTTTTGTCGATTGCGGAATGCTTGCAACCGTAGCGGAATTTAGGCGACAAGGATTCGGTGGGTTATGTGACCGGATGACGTGCGCCAGATTTGGTAATTTACGATTTGCTGAAAATGCGAAGACGAATGGAGAGTTTATGCGATGTTTCGTTGGATTTAGATTATAAAGAGACCCAGGAGATAAAAATAGCTGAACTGTGTTGGATGAATGTGTTTCGCTGGTTTTGCGGAATGGTGTGAAATTCGAAAGTCGAAAAACCAATATTTAACCAACACCGTTTATCACAGAATCCCTCAACAATGCCAACAAAACCTCGTCGAATAAAATAAGAAAGGAAACAATTAAATTTTAAGCAATTTTAAAACAATTTTGAAACAATAAAAATTCATCCCTGAATATATCAAAGTATATCACCAACAACGAACAACCCTCAAACTATAGTACTTATTATACAAACTGTACACCGAACGGATTGACGAGCAATTTCTCGCAAAAAATTCCCTGAAATAGTAGCGCACAAAAGATGACGATTTCGAGAACGTTAAACGGGAGAAGGGATTGATTTCGAGTAGCGGTTGAAGCCCGAACGAGGTTCAATTTCCTTTCAACAGCGCCCTCCGGGGCATCGAGTGCGTACGCCTGTTCCTTTGTTTCCCGATCACCGCGGAAAAATCCGCGCTGTTCATCCGGTAGTCGGCGGGGGCCCGCGGGGCTCTAAAGTGTTTCTCATATTTCAGTCGTTCGTTGTGACAGCGGCTAGACGGGGCCGAAACGCCCGGTAGATCCGCGGAGTCGGTTTAAATTAGGGAGTCTAGACGCCTCGGAAATACCACGTGGTCCGCATCACGCACCCGTGTTGCGGATACCCGGTTCGAATGTTCGCGCCTTGTTCGACGGCCGATCCCAGCCGTCAACGGGGTGAACATCCGACGGACATCCAATGGATACGTTCTTTGTGAAAGGGTTCGATCGCTGGTGGTCCAGTCTGAATGGTTCCTCAGGGTTGCCATTTTTCAGCGAAATTCGCTGGTGAATGCTGGGTTTTTAGCGAAAGAGACACCTGAAAGTCAATAATGGTAGCAATAGTTAATTATGAAAATAGTGCAGTTATTAAGTAATAAGGACTGCACTTTGTTTTTTTACCTTTTGCAGTCGAAGATTGAACGTCCCATTTTATTCTGTAATTATTTCAGTATTTAATATAATTTATCTAGGATAAGATAACTTGAAGCAATATGTTATTCATTTTGTAACTATTTTAGATCGTTGCAAAATTATTTCCTTTTGTCAGAATATCAGTTAAATCAAGATCAAAATATTTCAAGAATTCTTTGACAAGGAACTATTTTTTGCTCAGAGCGAATTGCTGCAACGATTTAAATACTTCTTTTATTCCTATGTATTGTTATATCGAGGATTCTAAAAATTGTAGAAATATCTTCTCACACATAATATCCTCCAAAGCATCTACATATATTAATATCAACATATCTTTTTCTTTTCAAAACGTAAAATGTATTATGACTGTTAATTTATCACTGAGAAACTGTAATCTAAGAACTGTTAAGTATTTTCTACTATTATATATTTATTACATATTTATAATATACTATCATTAATGTACCTTTTTCCCCTTCGAAACGCAAGATGTCACTTCTCAGCGATTAATTATTATTCGCGCTACGTTTACGAGCACTCCGCGATCGTTTTCGGCCGATGATGAAGATCCGCGGACAATGGCCGGGGGGTGGGGGAGGGGTGCGACAATCCGGGAAACAACGATTCCCGGATTGCGCAGGAACTTTTAATTAGGCTCCCCGCATCGGAATTTCATTAACGGCCCGGGGTCCGAATGAATGCGACTAATTAAAGCTTGAGCACTTTCCGGATCGAGTGAACACTCGAATTCGGCGTTCCACGGAAGTATGCGCCTTTGTCAGCCGTGGAATGGCGATAGCGATTCCCTCCGTTCACGGGACTGTGTTTCCTTGACGCGAGACGCCGACCCTTTTTCGCCCTCGAAACGATTTTATATCTGAAATAATTCGTTTGATTTACAGTGTCTCGATTTTGTGTAACAAAGTGCACTTTGTGCGTGAAATATCTGTCCCGTAATTTGTGTAACAATTACCCTTGCAACAACTCTTTAACTACTCTTTAACTATTATACTCTATAACTCTTGAACTATGATGATATGAACTATGATGATAATAATCTTTGTGGTGTCACAGAGTCACCACTCGAGTGCAAAGGGTTGAAATAAACCTAAATCTACCAAGTCGATCAAAATGACCCATTCCACAATTTTTGTTAGAAAATTTGTTATATTATAAAGACATTTACATAGGAAATTATTGAACGGATATCACGATTGAAGCATAAATTATAATTAGAAATGGCAAAAAGCCTAAATAAATCCAGTCTTCAAAAGTCCATTCTTCTAAAGCAAAACACGTAGCTACAGTTCGAGCTCTGTGTGTTCAGCGTTAAACGGAGACTTTAGACCGATGTGGAAAAACTGACGGAACAGTTAACGAGATATTATTCTCGGATACGCGATAGTGTGCGCGTGCAGCTTATAGAGACGTATGGACGCGTGTTCGCGTGACTCCGTTGTCTGCAATCATCGTCGCATGCGTTCAAAGATCGCGGGCATGAGTCACGGCTGGCATTTTTGGAGCGTAATATAAAGTGGGAAACGGCATTCCAATGAAATCTATAATTTTCCGCAATTAGCCGGACAAAAGAACGTGCGCGCGGATGTGCGCGGAGCGAGGGCGATAAAGATTCGAGATCGTGGCCACGTATTGTGCTCGGATGGGAGGGGAACCGGAGTGTCGGTTATGTCATCGTTTCCGTGGCGTTTGCTGCGTCTCAGACGCAGTGTGTTTGACAGTATAAGTGGCCGATTTGGATGTACCAATTAGTTATTCTTTGGGTACAGTAAATGTCTGTGTACCTGTTCAAGCAATCATACTTTGATGCAAGCGCAATTTCAGGCAAACAAATCAGTTGTTATTATAGCTTTGCTGTCTCGAAGTTAAATCTTTTCGTCAATAAAGATTTAAAATATTTGAAATAATAATACCATTTATATTTAACTTATAGATATTTTAAAATCACTCTGTTTTTAAGTACTGTGTAATATTTTTGAATAAAAATATTTTTCTATATTATAATACATAATATATGTCATATTTTATAGCAAATATTGCATTGAGCAATGTGGAAATTGTTCTGTAGATAATTATAAATAATAACTGGGAAAGTAAATAATTGTCTGACCGCTCTTTGATCTAGTTCTTGTACCATGAGATTAAATAGTTTGTAATTGCGTTAATTAATTCCAGAGTGACAGAAGTCCAGAGGCTTTTATCTGCGAGATAATGACAGAAACGTTTCACAATCGAAATTATGAAACGCTGTGAAACAGTGTCCCGTGACAATGCGTTCGTTTCTTTATAGAACGATTAGGACGAATTGTGAACTGTTGAAGTTACCATGACGCAATTTAAGAAAAAGGAAAAGCAGGAGAATGTCTTTTTGATATATTATCAGTATTAAATAAAACTGTTCTGATTAATATTTTTAGTACCTGTTATTCGAAATTTCACTTGTCATTATTATTCACTTGTGATATCAAAACAATATTGCTTAAAATAAGATATTTCTGTCGATAAAAATTCAGCAACAAATATTGTCCTAAACGAAGTATAGAGATTTATATTTCTCTTACCACAAATTCGTTCACACAACGAAAATTCGTACCTTGTACATCACAGAAAATAATAGATTATTCTTCATTTAATTCTAAATAAATTACACTCTAATTTCTACCAAACTCATCGGACACCCTAATAGTTCTGCGAGCGACCGTAGGAGAGAATTTGTCCGAACTGTTTATTTCTGCCGTGTATCGAGCGTACTCGCGTAGCCGGGTTGCGGAGGATTCATTGATGAAAAATTACGACGAAGCCACTATAGCAGGTTCACTTTCCCCCATTCGTCGTGGGCAGGTAGGCAGTCAGGGCAAGCAAGCAAGCAAGCAAGCAGGCGGCAGGCAGGCAGGCAGGCACACCAGCTTGTTGTCTCGTGTTCGCGTTTGGTTAGGTCTGGCGTCGCGTCGCGGCGCTGCGATCGCATGGCCGCCCTCAGTGTTCACGAGCCTCGCTCGGTGTGTGTTTCGTGGCGCGGTCGTCGTTCACGTTCATCGGCCGTTTCGCTCGGCTCCGTGTGCTTTTTTACGTGTTGCATCGGGCGCAGTCGTAATTAATTCCGTCGCGAATCCGTCCACGGTCGAACCGGCCCGATCCGTGTACCGGTGCCACCGCCGCGAGCCGTTGTTCGTTTGTTCCACGGGATCCAACACCGCCGAGCGGCGGGACGTCGGCCTCTCCTCGCGTTTTGCTTCTCTCAGTGTCTCTCTCTCTCTCTCTCGTCGGAGGGCCGGGTAGAGAGCGTGTGTGTCAAGTTTCGTGTGCGCGCGTGGTTTTTTCGACGTCGCGGGATACGCCGATGCCGACGTCGGCGTCGCGGTGCCGTGTGTTGTCGTGATAACCGTTCTCTCGCCGTTACACCCGGCCGTCCCCCGGCCGTGCCCGTGCTTCGTGCCTCTCTCGTGTTCAGTTCGACGGAGTTCACCCGTGGCGGCCGTGCCTTTTTTTACGCAAGTTCTGTGCCTGGCTAGAATGAAAATATAGCCCTCCTTCGACCAGTGTCTCTCTCTGTCTCTCTCTCTATCTCTCACGATCGCTTCCTCCCTGTGCGTACCAGCCGTATGTAGTATGTGCTTCTGTGTTTATAATCGTTGCGTCCTTTCTCTCTCCGTCTCGCTCTCCTCTCACCTGCACCAGCTACGAGAGGCACACAGGTGTCCCGTGAAGGAGTGGCGTCGCCAGCCGTGTATCGTCACCCGGTGCGCCGCAACGTCCGCGAGACGTTAACGGATACACCGTGCTCGGCGCGACGACCGAGACCTGCCAAAAACCGAGCCATACACCACTGCCCTCCGAGGAATCGTCAAAGTACGTCGACGATACGCATTCCGTGCTCGGTACGCGCCCACCGCCACGAAAAGCGTCTCTACCGGCTCCCGTGGCCCACCGTGCCTACCCCCGACACGTTACTCCCTGTGAAAAATATGGAATTCCACATCCCCCGTAAGCTCGAATACCTCCACTCTCTAAAAAGGTTTCTCTACGTACGACTCTCGCGGAAATATCGAGCTCGAGTTTTTCGCGCGGCACCAGTCGTAACCTGGCAAACAAAGACATTAGTAACTTTTTTGAGTCACTTCCGGTAGGGGGGTTGGCCACATCGACCGTGAAATAGCTTCCTCCGCTGTGCAACATCGTGGTTCATGAATAAGTGAAAGATGCCCGTAGTGTTAATAAATGCGATATCTGGTAAACGAATTTCACGAAGACGCGCAACGTCTTTTGACTAAATTGATGCCAGTTGCGTCATTTCGATTGTAATCGTCGCACGATAAAGCCGTGAACGACGCGTGTAAACACAGCTCCGTGTTCTTTATCTTCCCGGAGCAAATCGGATCGTTTATGGCACGGAGATCTGTGTCGCGCAGAGTCGATTCCACGCGATAATTTATTTAAGAGAGTCCGGAGTCGTTAGCGCGGAATTACGGACGGGCGATGGTATTTTTACGGGCGGCCGTCGCGTGTATCGTGACCGGATGTTTGAGGTTACGTATGAGAGAATCAACCGGCTTCGTGTTTGACGCCCTCCCATCCGCGTACCCGCCGGGACGTTTATTATATTTTACGTAATGTTTTGGTTGTTCCGCGCGGGTATTTTTCTTTCCGCGTAAAGAGAACAGTCCGCGCTCCGCCGTCTAGACTGCCCCGGCGTCTGCAACGGTTTTCGTTACGGCCTGTACAGGTTAGGTTAGGGTTGCTCTCGGGGAAGTATCGTTATTATTGCCCGCCCTATAACCTTGTTTCCGTCCGGTTCGAGTACGGTGGTGTTTCATTCCACTCTCGGCTTGTTTATCGGTATACCGACCGAGATCTCGCTGGAAAAATGTCGAAAGCGTCGCCCTGTTATTATTAGAACACCGTTAATGTCATACTCACTTGTCACTAAATCTTGATAGTCGTAGCACCCTTATGTTTACGTTTGAAGATTGAAATATTCGATCTTGGAACTACACTAAACATTTCTAGCATTTTTTATTCTTCGCTTCTCACGAGAAATTTTTAAGGACATTTCCTCATTATTAGCAATCGTTTGCTCAACGATTCTCGTAAGAGTTATTCAAAGAGAATATCGAAATAAATATTCCACGAAATAATTATACGTAATGAGTATTTAAGTAGCTCGTGTCTGATTCACCGTCTACGTCATTCTGACGTATAAAAAGAAAAGCTCCGCTGCCAATCTTGACGTATCTCTATCGCGACGGATGAAAGAGTCTCGTCGGCCGGGCGTGATGGCATATTCATGAGTCATCCGGTTTTTTAACGTGGTCAGCTCGTGGAATCAACCGCGAGAACCAGAACCAGAAAAACAAATTGAGAGTCTGAAAAACTTCTCGAGAACGGCACCATAAAGATTTCATTGCTTGTATCGGCGGTTATGCTTAATCAACGGTATCGTATAGGCCACGCGACTTCAAACGTAAACACGGGCCACATAAAAAACTTGAGCGTTTCCAAGGGCAGATATTGAGGTTTCTTCGATTAAAAAACAGTAACGTAACGCTATATCCACCGTAGAGTAAACGCGACCGTGATTTATGTGAATGGCAAGAATGACTTTGTTTTGACGTCTCAGCCATTTGTATAATTTTAGTATGTTTGAATCGAGGAGATATAAAGAGGTTCTTCTAGTGTCAACAATTTTAAGGAAAATGCGAAGTTTGTTAGAATGATCGATGTAGACATTTAGCAATAGAAATGGTGGAATAAAATTATGTTGTAAAAAGCAACAAGCTATATAAAATTATATAGATTGAAGGACCCATACCTAATAGCGAATTAGAAAGAATCAAAGGCACCAAATTCGAACCGGACGCGATTTCCGCTCTGCGGAGAGCGCAATGTATCATTGTGTCCCGGGTGCAATTAAAAGGCCTGTAATTCTGGAAGCGGTGGGCCATGGGGTCCGGTAGAGTCGCGTTTCGGTGTCCGAGGGACACGACGGTGGTTTGCGGCTGCCTCCCGAGTTAACAATGCCCGACGGTGGTCGGGTTGTCTTTACCAAGTTGCTATTGCGCAGGACGGTTCATCGAGCGTCAACCTTGGCGTGACCCCCGACGAAAAACGTCAGGGTCAACGTAGCTGTAAATAACCGGCATCGGATCCACGATCTTCCGTGCATACACACACATAAATACAGACACACACCATACCGAGTGCCATAAAAGAGAAACAGGAGGATAGGCTCGCCGGGGCGCGCCGATGTCACGGCCGGTCAAGGTCTCAGCGTCGGATCGGCGAATGATCGAACGATGGTCGACGTGATATAATGAGAATCCGGTCCACGAAAAATCCTGCCATCTTAGACTTGTACCCGCGTTTTCTACCGGCCAACGGCCAATCATACGGAAGACAATAAACAAACGACTAAATCGCCCTTCGTGGACGGGGCGATATCGATGTCCCTCGGAGATCATCGGCCGCAGACCGTGAAACAGAAACAGAGTGCCGCGTAACCGATCGGGCCCCCACGCATGCGGTAGCCCGCGTTCCCCGGTGCTTCCTAGGGGAACCCAATCAATTTCCTCGGCGTGCCAGAGAGCAGCAAACCCTGAGCCGTGGAGCTGCTTCGCGGTAACAAGCGACGCGAGCCGACCTCTCGACCGGGCAGTGGTCAGGATGTGCCAGACGACCAGCACCACCACCACCATCACCACCCGGTAGCTTCGTTGCCGGGCCTCGTCGCGATCCTCAGCCCCTGGAGGAGGAAGAAACGCGGCCGTTTCAAGGATCGTTCCTCGACCATGTCCATAAGGGTCAGCGGCGTCTATCTGGTGCCCAGCACCGGCGCCAACGAAGGCAACAACGAGAAAACGAACAACCTGTCGACGGAGAACAATCTCCATCAGCAGCACCACCATCATCATCATCACGCGACCAAGACGGTCACTATAGTGGCGGGCCCGCAGAGGAGCAACAGTCTGGATTACTTGAATTTTGAGGAGAAGCGACAGATCATCGCGTCGTCGTTGTCTCTCAGCGATTTTTTGGCCCACGGACCCGCCGCCGCCGCGGCCGCCGCGAAGGAAGTCGCGGCCAACACTGTTATTGGTGAGTGCCATGGGCTAGTTTTTTATGGAGTTATATGGTTGTGCATCTGGACGATGATTTTACATTATAAGAATAATATTAGTAATAAGGTATCTGTTTATTTATATGGAGAAGGCTTTCGTGATACGATTTTGTGTCGCGCAAGTAGCATAAAGAGGTGATGCAACAAAAAACAAACTAGGGGATGAAATAGGAACCAAGATAATTAATTTTATCAGGGATGAATTTTTATAATAGGGAACAATCTATTTAATTTTTCTTTCTTTTATTTATCATCCCAAAAGGATTAGTTAATCTGTCGATGTATATCAAAATTTACGGATCACTGTTATGCAATAACTGAAAAACGTGTTACTACCTTAAAACTAGGTTTAAAATAGCTATTAACGATTCTATATAACAGTAACTATTACAAATTAATCTATAAAAATAAAATCCATAATAAATACAGTAAAATTGAAGTAACAACAAATAGAAAAAGAAAAATTACGAAGGAAGCGAGAAGTTATATAAAGTAGGTCAAATTCCATTAAATGGTTATCGCAAAATAGCCGAAAGCCCGTATTTCTACCAATCCCATAAATTCGATACAGCCCCCTCGTTCAGACACATACCAAACTAGACTTAGCGATTGGTCTGGCCTGATCAAAGAGCGTAGAATCTGCAGACTTCCCCGCGGAAGCTGCGAGAGATTTCATCTGGCAAAGACGAGCGAGCAGTCGGGAGAAGCGTAAAGCTCCTAAGGACCCGGGGCATCTCGTTACCCGACCCAATCGAGTGTTAGTTACGCTAAACATTATCGTTCAGTGAACAGAAACACCCGGTTCTCGTTACGAGCCACTCGACAGCCCCCGAAGAGCGTCGAACAGCCGGAGAATTCCCCCAAGTTCGGTCACGATCTTACGGGTCGGGTAAATTGCAGTGGCACGGCTCTCTCACGGTTTCGACGGTACGCGCGACAATAATCGATATCAATTGCCGTCCATTATCGGCGTTCTTCCGACGCACGGCAGCTGCGCGCGTAATCTGCGACCGGCTCGATGCGTGCGCCCGAGAGCGGCGGGGCGCGATTTAGGGGTTGGAGCTCGCGGAAAAGAGCGAACGACAGGGGTGGCAGCGGCGCGCGACTCCGATAAGCGACACCGCAGTGTCGAGAGCGATCGCGAGAGGAACCTTCTTGTAAACAAACCCTAAGGAGTACAGTGCTCCGGGCACACGTGGTTTTTTCCCCCGATCTTACGCGCTTCCGTTTACTTCCTCGGAGCCGGCGTTATCTCGCCGGGTCATCGGTCCGTGCGCGAGCAAGGGACAAAGGAAGGCGGGACAGAGGAAGACGCGGAAACGCGAAAGAGTGTAACAGAGCCGTAGTAGGTAGGAAGGGACGAGACCAGGGGTTTTTCTTCCTCCTTTGTCTTCCCTACGGACGGTTCGCGCGAAGGGAGCTTTGTTATCGCGCTTCCCACGAAAAGTTTGCGCCCATTGTCGCGGCCGGCTTTTTGTTTTCGCGGAACGCTCCGGGGCCCTCTGATAGATCGTTAGGCCTCGTTGCCTTTGATCGCTCGCTCGTGGCGCCCGTGGTTTCTTCGCCTGCCCCCTCCGGCCGACAGTCCTACATCCTAGACGTCGGTAGACCCGTGTTTCTTTCTTTATTAACGCTTTCACCGTCCGCCCCGGGACTCGTCCAATTCCGCGCCAGCTTTCGTCCATTCCGAGGCTTCGCGCGCGCGCGCGCGCGCGGATGTCTCCGCCGAGCATTGTCTCGGAAATACGAACGAAAGTTCGCGCCGACCGTTTCCTTATCGGAACCGTGGGGACAGGTTTTTGGGGCAGCGAACTTCCATCGTCTGGGATCTTGAAGTTTCTTCCGTCGCCGTGGGGCCCTCCGGGGACACGGCGATACAATGTTTACCTCGAATGCCATGCTCGAAGTCCTTCAGCGCGCGCGCTCGAGACTACGCTGATTCAGCCGGAGGCTGTTGTGCATAACCACTCGGCCACCTAGAAAGTGGTTTCCGGGAACAGTCCGCCCTTGTTCGACGGCGAGCCTCGGGGAAAGGACTCGAACAAATGAATCACTGTTCTCGAATTTCTCGATGGTGCTGAGCGCTTGACCGTGTTCCAGCGCGCGTTCGGTTGGCTCGTGAGTAGCCGATACCTAATCGGATCGGGAACATGACCTGCGCTTGGTAGGTGGTTCTTGTAATAATTCTACTTCGGCGTATTTGATGACTTGTTTCTGATAATTGAACGGTGTCTTTATAATGAAATAAATAAATAATTGATAGCGCGATAAGAGGAGAAGGAAATAAGATATTAACCCCAGTAGCAATTTTTTAAATATTAATAAATTTGATGAAGATTACTTTGAAACGTGGCATGATAATTTTGAGAGTCGCCTTAGAGTCGCTATTCGACCGCAAAGGGTTAAGGGTTTAGGATTTTAAGGGCGTACGACTTGGTGTAATTAGGACTTTATCTGCACTGAGGAGCGTAACCATAGCCCCACCCCTATTTTTTAGCATATCGGACATATTAAAATATAAAAGAGTCTATTATATAAGATAAATGTGTCCTCATCATACAGAACATTGTAACGATAGCGATGCTGCTCAAAAACAATAAAGGGTGGTGCTACAGTGATGCTCTCCCCGGTGTAACTCTTCGATTGTCTAATCCTCGAATATTTAGTACCCCTCGCGTCTAGGATTTGAGTATCCTAGGGCCTCGAGTATCCAAGGACTTAGACTATCCAAGGGCTTCGAGCGTCTAGGGCTTCGAGTGTGCTAGGACTTCGAGCATCAAGGACTCGAGGCGTCTACGGCATCGAGCGCCTAGAACTTCGAGCAGCGAAGCAGCGAATTTCGAGGAAAAATCCCGGGGATCCGAAGCTTCCCTCAGCAAAGGGTACCATCCTGGATATATCTTCTCTCAGTCCCGGGGAAAATTGGCCCTCGGTCCTCGCGCAGCTGGTGTCTATCCGCCGCATACTTTCCATCGGGCGGGCCTTGTTCATGCAACACGTGTTCGAAAGTAACCAACTAGAGGCTGCGCGCGAACGGTGAATCGCGCTCGAGGCACGTCTCTGTCCTACGTGTTTGTTCACGGCGCGTCACCGCTGATACACCGTGTGCATCTAGGCGGTGTTCGCGACGCACACGTGCATCGCTGGGACCGCGGAACAGCGCTGCGCCAACCTGGCCGGATGAATTTGCATGCGGAACGGTCGCGCTTTAATATTAGGTTGCCGGCGCGAGAGATCTCTCTGTCCGGCGACGCCTTCCGCTGATTTTTCCTGCCAGCTGATACCATAAGCCACGCTCTGGCTACACCCCCCTCCCCGGCGCCCGTTACTTATGATTCAATCCTGGAAGTTTCGAGCAGCTGCGATTCTGGCACGGAAACATTTTTTTCTCTCGGGTGACAGTTCTCTCCGGAGTTGGACAGTTCGGATTCAGAATTTCCAGTCCTCCTCGTTTTAATAATGCTGGTAGTTTCGGTGTAATTTAATGGCATTTCAATCTGAGTCTTGAATTCCCCCACTTTTACAATGCGCCCGCGGATCCGACAAAACAGCAGTGCGCATCTAAACGATATTTGTACAGCGGTAGTAATTTATCGGGAATTGTTGGAGCGTGCGAAATGGCGGCGGCGGCGGCTGCAGTTTATCGGTTGCAACCGCGACGCGAAAATTTCGTCTGCACGGACGCGCCGCGCACTGTCTTCTAGCGCGGCTTGCGTAACCCGGCGTGTTGCCTTGTTCGCGTTTCATTCTTATTGCACCGCGTCGTGCCGCGACTGAATCTAATTTCTTGAAACAGAAATGTGGGATACGTGCGCCAGAGAGAGAGCGAGAGAGAGAGGGGGAGAGAATCTATGGTTCGCCAGGGTCCCATGCGTACGCGTTGCTCGGATTTTATAGAGTGGATCCAAACAGGATGGGAAAGACAGGGTTAACACTTTAAGGACCGGTGATTTGGCAGAAATAATTTAGCTCGATGTTACGCTTTCTATTTTGATTTCATTAATTTTATTAATCGCGACAGGTATTTGATATTTAAAAAACTATATAATTATTATTATCATTAAAATTATATAATAGTATCGAAGCTAACGGTAGCACGTTTGTCTCAATAATAGGTATTAAATTATTGGTCACCGTGACAACCGATTCACTGGTTCGCAGCCGTTCTGGTTAAAAGCCGATTCAAAGGCTACCGATCGGTAAAGTGTTAATAACGCGGTTACGTTTTACAGTCGGCGCGTTTTATAACAACGGATCGCCTTTTGTAATAACGGATCGCGTTTCTTCGAATCGAAGTTCGTTTTCGTTGCACGCCCTGCGATTCCCTGCTCTCCGAATCGCGTATCCGATGGTTAGACGATTTAACGAATCGTTGTGCTCGCCCTTGCGCGCACCTGCATATCGGTCCGCGTTAATTGACGATGAATAAACGGCACCGTAACACCGAAGATGGAAACGACTTAACGACTAGTGCAGCAGTCGGTGCTCGGATTCGATCTTTTTTCCTTCTCTCGTTATCTCGATCGACGCGATTGCGGGAGATCGTTCGTTTGAATAGAATGATCGCACGCAATCTTAATGCCGGGCAATTAATGCAACGCAACCGCGACTGCTCGCGATAACTATCCACGTAAAATGATAATAATTAGCGTAATCGCGGGTACACGGGCAACGTCTCCTGAATATTCAACGCGAAATTTCTAACACGTCGATGCAGAGTAATCGACGCGTTTGAGCAATCTGTGGAGAGTGTCTTCGAATGCCTTGGAATGTTTTTGAATGACTTTGAATGTTTTTGAATGTCTTTGAATGTCTTTGAATAGCTTTGAATGTTTTTAGAATGGCTTCGAATGTCTTTGAATGTCTTTGAATGCCTTTGAATGTTTTTGAATGTTTTTGAATGTCTTCGAATGTCTTCGAATGTCTGTGAATGTCTTTGAATGTCTTTGAACATCTCCAAATGTCTGTGAATGTCTTTGAACGTCTCTGAATGTCTTCGATGTCTTTCAATGTCTTGGAATGTCTGTGAATGTCTTCGAATGTCTTTGAATGTCTTCAAATGTCTTTGAACCTCTTCTATAGTATTCTAATCTCCTTGAACGTCTTCAAATATCTTCCAATGTCTTTGAATTACTTTGAATAACTTCAAATGTCTTCTAATATCTTTGAACGTTTTCCAAATTATTCTAATGTCTTTAAATGTCTTCAAATGTGTTTGAATGTCTTCAAATGTCTTCAAATGTCTTCTAATATCTTCGAATGTCTTCTAAAGTCATTGAATGTCTTCCAATGTATTCCAAAGTCTTTGGATGTCTTCTAACGTCTTCTAAAGTCTTCGAATACCTCCTAATATCTTCGAATGCTTCCTAATGTCTTCGAATATCTTCGAATGTCTCTTAATGTCCTCGAACGTCTCCTAATACCCCCGATCGCCTTCGAACGTCTTTGTTCCCCGAACTCCACGGAAACACATTCTACGCGTCTGATCGATCGAAGATTAACCGTCGAGAACGGGAACGCAAACACGGCCGCGATAATGTCCCGATCAGAATGTATCAAAAGCCGATGGCCTCGATGAAAAGCTCTCGAATCTCGCCAGATAGGAAATTCCGGCTATTCGGATATCGGCGGGCACCGGGATTCATCGCGGTTGATGAGCAATCCCGCCCGGCGGATTCATCGATCCCGCGGATCGCAAATCCTCCCCGGATGTTACCCCCCCCCCCCCGTATCCGAGTCAAGCCTCTCGCTGCTAAATAAATATTCCATTAAATCGCCAAGCCGCCACTTCGCCAAACAAAATTCCGCGTATAATCTTCCGGCAAATTAGCCTCGGACGCCGCGTAATTGTTTCATTTCGATATCGTTTCCTGCCGAGTTATCTCGCCCTGTCGCGATAGTTATTAATTTATTTAAGAGAATTACGGTTGTACGAAGTTCTTCGTCTTTGTTAAAAATGATGGAGATGCTTGCAATTTTGAGTGGTTGGTTATAGTGAATTTTAATTCTTCAGTTTATGCATCGAAGATTTAATTAATGGAAAAAGGGAATGGTACATTCCATTTCCATTGAGTGGAAAATATATTCCAATTTTTTTATTTGTGCGTGATCGAATCACATGGTTCTACGTGTTCAACTATTGCGAAATTAATTTCGTTTCTCCATATAAATAGCTTAAGAAAAGCCTGAAAGCCTTCTGTTACAATAATCTAATGATACTAAAATAAATCCCAAACCTTCTCACACTTAACATAATACACTATTCAATGAATTCTCGGACATTTTACGCAAAAATAATATTTAACCCAGGGATAGTGATTCAGGATACAATAAACTGCTCCCAAAGCAAAGAAACTCAATTTTATCTCTCTCACAGATCACGCGACGTTTCGAATATCTTTTCACGATCATGACGAGCACCACGGCGGTGGGAAAACGGCCTCGCATAATAGACCACCCTGTATACACCGCGAGCAGCGAAAGGATTAAACGAGGGCGTGTCGCGGACTCCCGTTTCGCGGAGGAATTCCTCCTCGCCGTTTGCGAAGCTTTGCGCGCTGTTTGGGCACGTGGCGAGTGTCCGAGCACGCTTGCTCCTTTTTTCCGCGCTCGCGCGAATTCCCGCGAGGAAAACCGTCCCGGGTCCGCGCGATCTTGGAAAGATAATGGCGACCGCGCCTTCGCGACGTTGCCGCGCGATCGCACGGCCGGCGGACGCGGCCGACGATCAATCATCCCGTGACGCGTGATTCGTCATTAGCACTTGCCAGTCGAATTTTGCAACAGATGTACATGGAAACCGGACTCGTCTATCCGCTCGATCAACCGGCAGGCGTCGTTGATCTTCTACGGCCGCCGGGGTCGGCTCGATTAACCCTTTGCGCTCGGCGATATTTCCAAATCTAGAACCATTTTCGATGACCTATGGTGTCTATTTATTTTTTTTATTATTTTATGTGATTCATTGTTGCGATTTAGGTACAGAAAATTGACTCTTCGCGACAGTTATACTTTCTAGAATTTCTTAAAAAATAAATAGATTTGATGGTGTTAGAATTTTAATGGAATATTAGATAATAATCTTGAGCGGTGCTTCAAAGGTAAAAAAGATAAAATACGGAGACGGTTTTGAGTCTTGTTAAATCGAGAGTAATTCCTCAGATAAATTGCTGCAATTATGCATTTTGATAGTATTTTTTTACGGCGACCCGGATTGCAATTTATTCGGTCAATTATTTCTATTCGACGATACCGAGTTCTTTGTTTAGAGAAAGAAATCGAATCTCTTCGCGCGCAGAAACTGCGACAGAAATTTCATTGTCAGAAATTGAATTTCCAGATCGGTTTATCGCGTTTTCGACGATAAAATCGTGCCGCCTTTACTTTCCGTATTCGACGATCGTCGAACCGAGAGATTCGATTAGCCGGTTACGTCTCGCGTCGCCCGATATGGAGAAATTCGTGCGCCCGCGACGAAACACGTGACACAATCCATTATCTCGTTCTCGCGAACAGGAGCGGTCCCGTTATCGGTACACGATCATCGCAAGATTATATTTTCCGTGCTTTCTGTCATCGGCGCACGAAACGTTTCCACGTCTGATTCCAACGGCGACGGGGGTTCGATACGGGTCGTTTCCGTTGCGTCATTTGTTGACGGACTAAATTAGTCGAGCCATTTTCATTCACCTCTAATTACCCTTTAAGAGCGCGCTCGCTCGCGCGAAGGAAATCAACGCATGGTAGATATTATTAATAGCTTTGTAAATGCGCCTTTTAATGACTTTTTAATGTTTTCGCCCGTCGCCGCGAACTCTCACCTCTCGGCCGTGCGTTGCGCCCGTTCCGACCCTGGACAGTTCGTTCTCTTTCCTTTTTAGCCGCCGCCCCCCCCCCCCCCCCCGAGATTTACTTCGCGTTTCTCGTTTATCCGTGGTAAATGGTACGTAAACGGAACGACGTTAAAACTCCGCCGGTATTTATGGCCACGCGGAAACAAACTGTTCGGGAAGTCGCGAACCGTTCCGTTTCTGATGCTGAATTACGGAGCCGAGGGCGGATGTACTTTGCACGCTCTTTTGAACGACTGACGTCCACCGCGTGATTTCACTCGTTCGCTCGCCGATTTATTCCGATAGATTTTAGTCGACCGTCGCAGGCGTAATTACATTTCATGGAAACGAATGTCTCGTATATACGAAATTTTATATACACGTTTTCGTGTATTACATTTTTCCCTATGAAATTAAAATTCTTGGGAAAGTATTTTGTATAGCCTTTAGTATAGGGTATTTGGAACATTGTTGTTGCATATATCGAATTTATAATCGTTTATACGCAGTGATACTGTCACGTTCCTGCGGAGTCGATTAGGGGTAGTTTTTCCAAAAATATATTTCAGTGTTATATTATCGACGAAATTTACTCTATTCATACTCGTTGCTAAAGTATATCTTAATTACTAAAAAGGTGAATCATCGTTATGCTATTAACATTTTTACTGCCGCGTCACATGCGACCCACATAATTATTCCAAATTCAATTTTCACGCTACTTTAATAATCGCTTAACTTGATTATCATACGCAACAGGCAAGAACGTTGTGAATGAATAATTAATGCGATATAACCTCGCAAATTTAATTCAACTGAACGAAATACTTTATAATTTTTTAAAATTATCGACGCTTCTAGCGCGGCCTTCAGTATTAAAAATTCTAAACCTGGTAGACTATAAATTATTCAAAAATCGTCTCACATATTTGGAGCACACTGCAACAAATTTCCAAAATTCCAAAATCAAAGTTCGAAAATAATTCTCAAAATTAAAAAAATTCTAAAAAATCGACAACACCCTTTCGCCTTCGGAAAATATGAAATCGTCACCTAGCACTGTCCTGTAACAAAATGAGTGGCCTAGGAGCGCACATGGTCGCGGCAGATAAGGCCGGTCGTCTCACCAAGCTCTCCGACGGGCGCGCGTTCGCTGGAATCCGCCGCGAGGATACGAGCGAAAACGGTGACGTGTCTCTCTGCCGGCCGTGTTAGGTCAGCGGTACAGGCATTAATTGCGCAATGTTTTAATAGTAAGCCGGAGGAAACGATAAAACGCGCGCGACGCCAGTGGAGAACCGGGGAGTAATGGGTGCAGAATGCAGACGTAATGTGGCAACAGCGCGCGGAAATCATTCATTGAGCAGGCAGCTTGTCGGCTGTTGCTGCTGGCTGGCTGGCTGGCTGGCTGCTGTTGCTCCCGGCTGGCCAAGAGAGCTTGGATAACATCGTCGGAACTTGGTGAGTGTCGAGAGGGTTCCTCGGCATCGGGCAACGGAGGGGTGGCGGCGGGGAGGGCGGGGAGGGCGGGGTGTAATTCGACGTCTGCAATGCTTCTTCGGGGGGCCTCGGGAGTGGACGCAGGCAGCGGCCAAAGGAATTAATAGGATCGTTTCGTGAATTCGTGTTGCCTCCTCTCGTTGCTCGCCGACCGGCCTCGTTAACCCCTTGTAACCTCGAGTGGGCCTCCACGCGAAGATTTCGAGCCGAATTTAATTAATCTCGGACGTCATTCCTTCCCGATGACTCGGGATCAAGCGCCGGACTTTTCGGCTCGCTTCGCGCGGACGAATTTTTGGGTTCGTCGTAGAGATTTTGAGAGGAAAATGGTCGGATTTCGTTTCAAAATTCTTCTGTTAAAAATGAAACAGCAGGAAGGATTATTTTAAGTAAATTTTTATCCAAGATAATTGTCCTAAAGAGTTCTTCAAAATCGGCTATTTTATTCGAATTATTGCGTCCATTTATTCGAGCCAAATCTTCATAGAATCAAATTTGATTTCGATAAGCCTGGATTTAGGTCAATTTTCATTCTTACGAATATTTCGATATTATTAAATATTCGATAATATTGAATAGAATTTTATTCGAATAAATACCTAGAATAAATGCATCGGTCGCACAAGAAATAAATCTAGGACGCGTTCTCCTTCTATATAGCACCTCTCGAATCAGCGACACTTCCACCCGCCATATACAAACAATAGCAACAAAACTCCCTACACAACCGATATTTTCCCTGATTCGCACGCTACGCTGCTTTCACCAAAACGGTGGAAGAGCATCCAAACAACAGAACCCCTAGAACCTCGACAGCAACAAGCAGGTGCCTATAGGTCGCAGGTAAAGGCGTTTCGAAGGAAGCGAAAAGGTGGCGAGGAATTCGGCGTCGCCATTGTCCAGGAAAGAATCGGCCAGGGAATGCGACAAAGTGAACGTACCTGCGTGTCCTGGAAAAGACCGTCGTCGGCGCTTCAAAGGCCTGCTGTTGCTGCTGCTGCTGCGCCTTTCCTCGTGGCCACGCGCGCGCGCGCGCCGCTCGAAACTGGGTCATCGAAACGACGACGGTACAAGGGCTGTGCGTGCACGGAATAAGGCGCCGATCCTTCGCCTAGGGTACCGTAAAAGGGCTGCGCGGCAGTGTGTTTTCGGTGGGGCAATTTAACGGGGCGCCCGCGCCACCGGGCCTCGTAAATCCACGGGCGCAATTGATCCTGAGGCCTCTCTTCCACCTTCCACGATGCCGTCCTTGAACCTGATACGCCGACACTTACCTGGGATTTTACTGTCGCCGTTCTCGTAGCCCGAGCAGGAAAACGTCACGCTCGCCGTAATCGTGTTTCTGACGTCAGCCGCTGCCGAGGACGCAGGGGAAAATATTTTAATAGGCCTATCGCGGCGCGGTGTTATTTAAAACGGCCGATTTATTGACATCACGCGATAGTCGCTCGCCGATCCCCGGTCTGATTAATCGAGGTGTTTTATTTTGTTGCGAGGACGTCGCGCGCGGACGATACCGAAACGCTTTGACGGAGGAGAATGACGCGCGGATGCGACGGAAGACGCTCGGCGACTTGTTCCGAGAAGCTTTGTGTCTTCTCCTTCGGAGACAGTGACGTACATTGCTGTGCGTAATTGTCGGACCACTTTATACAGAATTATCTGCAGAAAATAGAAGCAACACATTTTAATTAAATTCTAATTAAATTCGACTTACGCTATTGTAGACCCAAAGCAACATTGTTACTGTATAAAAGAATCTCAGTTCGTAAAATTGAAGTACTAGATCTTTAATCGAACTGAAATTTAAAAAATTGTATAACATTAATTTAAAATGTTAATATACAATAAACAAAATATAATGTCGATATACAGTGTTAATATCGAACACATATGAAATTCTACGTCACTGTCACCGCGCTTTTCGATTCTTCCTCCGTCCCAAGCCGCGCGAGTCATGATCCATTCCGCTCGCGGCGAGGCGCATTCATAAAACGTTCATTCCGCGCGACAAAGAGCGCTGAAAACCGGCTGGAGAACAAAGTCGCGGAAAGAATAGAAGTAGGAAGAAACAGGAGCGCGGAGTCGATCGTCGCGACAGAAGCGATAGACAATACGATGTCACTGAATTAACGGAGTAGGAACCCGCGCGCAGAAACGGGTTGCATCGCGCTCTTCCGCGAGTTAGGCCAGACAGCGGCGAAACGGTTTCCGGCCGCGTTCGAACGCGGCAAATACGAGCGGCGCGGCACAGAGGCGATAGAACGCGATAAACAACCTGTTCATTGTGAAACGGCATTGAAAGATCCGCGCGCTGCCATTCAAAAGGGGTCCTACTTGCCACCGAAAATGGAAGCGCCCCGCGGAGAACTTTCTTTGCTTAGACGCTGCGCGCGTAATTTCCCCGGAGAAAAGATAAGCCGGGGCGGGGGTGATGCCGTTGCCGGAGAAACTTGGCACGCCGCTGGGCTTCTCCGTCCGCTCGCATAAATCCGTGAACGCGTAATTACGGTGACTCTCGCGGCCAGAGGCAATTAACGAGCCCCGTCGCCGAAATCCTCTCGGTTCCTGTCGCGAACGCGCGGAGGATGCGAAATTGTGTCGCAGAGTCGCGCGATAACCGCAACGGCCCGCGAATATTGTTCGCCTTGGAAGCGCGCCGTCTGAGAGCATTACATACGGCCTTGGTTCAACTTGCATTTCGAATGTGCTGGCTCGCGAATTTCGTGTTATTTGAATTTAGGTTTAATTGGCATATTAGTTTGAATAATTTGGTATTCTATTTTGTAATTATTTGATATTGTTTCTTGAATAGCGTGCTATTTGATTTAATATTTATCTGATATATTTTCTCAAATAACCTGTTAGTTTATTTTATCTGATTATTTTATTCTATAATTATTAGAGATAATTATGGAGTCAAATTTAATATTTAAATCTGTTTTACACCTTCTGTCTTTAAACATCATAGCGAAGATTTCAGTCCACAAAATAGTCTTATTCATTATTATCTTTTAGGCCACTTTGAAACTAAGAAATAACGATATAATTTATTCCTTTAAAGAACACAGTATGCAATTATTTATTATTTATTTCAAACCGTGAATACCTTATCCAAAACTAAAAACTTCAAATAATAATAAAAAAAGTCAAGTGGAACGTGCTTAATTCTGCTCCAAGTTGCCCCTGAGGGCAACGTTCCGGCCAAGCGACGTCACAGCCTGCCAAGTAGGCGTGGCCAATTTGCTCCTGATTAAGCCGGGAACAATGTTCCGCCGTGTACCGCGCGTCTATTTTCGCTCTCTCGGTCTAGTTTTAGTACGGCGAAAAGCATCGTGAAAGTTTTATCCAGCATTCAATCAATTTCTGATAACACGCACGGTGAAACGGGCAAGAAAACCCACGGATTTCAGGAATCGATGTTTATGCAACGCCGTATACATTTTTAATAAGCCACAGAGGCCCGACCAAATAATTATGCAAATAGAATTCACACGCGAGTGCGCGCCCTATCGCCGGCGAAAGATTAAATATACCGGGCCGCGGATTACATAAAATCGATTAAGCGACGCTTTTTCGACCGGCAGCTGTTGCGACAATGGTTTTGAATAGGTTAACAATTTTTTATGACGGTGACATGAAATTTTCGGCACGAAGCGACCCCCATCGCCAAGGGAGGAGCACGGTTTCCTTGTGCATCTTTTTGCAATGCGCGACCATTTCGGAATCGGGGACACGGGCGGCTAAAAATGCGCTCGCTAAAATTACACCGAAAATATAAAGAGCGGATTTTTGTAGGAAATAAAAATTCTCCCGGTAATTTATTTCCTAATTTATCTGGAAAGTGTGGCATAAAATCGATTTAATGTGGCGTTATTGATGGAATTTTTCGTTGAACCGAATTTTCATCCGTAATCAATATTAACCGGTGTAGAAAGATAATTTAGTGAATTTAGGAATATATTGATTAAAGAATTAATCTTGAGAAAATTTAAAAAATTTAGAATCCATCATAATTTATAATTTCTCGGAATTTATAATTTTTCGTAATTTATAATTTCTCGTAATTTAGAATATTTCGTAATTTAGAATATTTCATAATTTAGAATTTTTCGTAAAGGTTGCTCAAACTTTTTAAAGCATATCTTTATAGATAAATATAAAGTATAAAATCAAAAATAGCATTCTTTCCGCGATTGCACGAAATCCGTGCCCCATCGATTTTTATTCCCATACGTGCGCTATCTCCGCCCCGGCGGACGACGAACACGTCACGAATTAGTATCGTTATTATTTATGAACCTAGTTCGGATTGCGTGTCGACGCTCGGACCAAGAGTTAATCGAACCGGACACCGCGTCGACGAACAATGAACATCGAAATTTCATGGAAAATGCAGACTTTCATCTGGCGCGCGTGTCCCGGTTGTGCCAATAGACGTCGTAACACACAGCTGACGGAGAGGCGCCATTGTTCGACGGTGTCCCGGCGAAACACCTTCGCAAACAAGCGAAACCGCGACTCTCGTTCCTCGCGATCGGAGACTAATTAAAGCGCTCGCGCAACCGCCTCGTTATTGTGCAACGCGTTAATCGGCCCGCGATGAATCAACTCTCGACGCGCCGTGCATCCTGCATCCTCGACGCGGCCGCGTTTCTTACCGATTTCCAGGGTCCCCTCGACGCGACGCGTTTCTTACCGATTTCCAGGGTCCCCTCGAATCGCCCGCGTTTCTTACCAATTTCCAGGGTCCCCTCGAATCGCCCGCGTTTCTTACCGATTTCCAGGGTCCCCTCGACGCGGCCGCGTTTCTTACCGATTTCCAGGGTCCCCTCGACGCTGCGCGTTTCTTACCGATTTCTAGGGTCCCCTCGACGCGACGCGTTTCTTACCAATTTCCAGGGTCCCTCGACGCGACGCGTTTCTTACCGATCTCTAGGGTCCCCTTGAATCGCCCGCGTTTCGCACCGATTTCTAGGGTCCCCTCGACGCGACGCGTTTCTTACCGATTTCCAGGGTCCCCTCGAATCGCCCGCGTTCTTTACCGATTTCCAGGGTCCCCTCGAATCGCCCGCGTTTCTCACCGATTTCTAGGGTCCCCTCGACGCGACGCGTTTCTTACCGATTTCCATGGTCCCCTCGAATCGCCCGCGTTTCTTACCGATTTCCAGGGCCCCCTCGAATCGCCCGCGTTTCTTACCGATTTCCAGGGTCCCCTCGAACCGCCGACGAATCGTGCGCGAAATTTATTATAGCCGTCGATTTTCTGGAAAGCATGCTCCCCTTTTCGATGGGTGCTCCTCTTTTCATCGCGTGTTCGTTGGTTTTTCGTTCCTCGGTCGAACTCGCGGTCGATATGGGCGAACTGCGGTCGCCTGTTGCACGCGAACTCGCAAATCCTGCGGCTGTCGAGTTTCATTGTCTTTTTACGATCGGAAGAGATTAACGTTGATCCTCGTTTTACGGATTCGGAACCACCTGACTGGATTCGGATGCTACTCTAACTATGGCATAATGATGCGTTCTCTTTATAGTTTACCGGCGCTGTGCAGTGACTAAAGGGTTAGCAGGTTGCACTTTGCGAACGATGCACAATGCGCATAAATATGTTTCGATTGCTTTATCAACCCTTTGCCCTCGAAGCGATTTTACCTAAAATTCCAACACAGTTTCTACGATTTATAGTATTTTCATTTTATATGACTTATTGCACTTTATTCGTATGAGATTGGGTCATGCGACTCGCAGAGCAGTTGCAGTTTCAATAGTTTCTTAAACAATGATAATATACAAATTATTATGAGACATGATAAAACAATTTTTTCTCGCGGTGCCTTAGAGTCACCACTCGAGTGCAAACGGTTAACTTCTTCGTGTATCCTTTTATATTTTGTCATCGTTTGCTGCAGAGGATTTTCTCTCGCCGATATCAAAATCTATTCTATATCATAGAATTATTTTTCGAACTAGAAAGCAACTTGGCAGAAGATCCAGGCAGGGATAAACAATCGCCGTGGCGCGGTCAAAAGCTCGCGACGGTCCTAAGATCGGCCGGGTCCTCAATCTTCGCGTAGGTATCTTGTCGTCGGATCTGCATGCGTAACGCCCGTAATCGAGGACGGTCCATCATCTCTCCTCTCTTCCGGTTCTGCGTGAAAGATGGCCGGCTCTCACCGCGTGCAGTGGTGGCTGCGAAGCAACGACCGGGAGGGAGAGGAGGGGGGGGGGCCGCGTTGCAAAAGCGGAGGCGCACGGCTCATAGAAGATTCATCGGTTAATTTCGCGGGCTTGTGTGCCCGGGAAAGGCTGCCATTTCCTCGGCCGTATAGAGGGAAAAGCAACCCTACCCCTCCCCTCCTCCCCTCTGGTCCCTAGATATCCACGCGATCGCGTCGGCTTTTCACGTCGCTCCCGGGGCTTGGTTTAGTCTGCGCCCACCGGAAACGAACGAGCCGGATCCGCGGAAACATCGCCGCGTTCCTCGGGGGAGACATCCGTGAAAGAAGCTAACGCGCGATCGGTGTTTGCGATTTTCGCGAGAAAAGGCGGGGAAACATGGACCGTTTCTCGCGGATGCGGATTTTTGGCCGATCGGCTATGCCCCCCGCGCATATTTACGCGCAGCGATTTATTGGAGAATTTATCGCGCGCAGCGCTCCTCCGGAACGTCGTTTTCGTAGCGTTAATATTCTAGCTGGCCTAGCCTTTTCTGCTGGGGCTTCGATGGTAGGATTTTTTTCATAGGTCGACCGTGCTTTATCTCGTCTGGATTGAGAGTCTTTTAGTTTGTTAACCCTTTGCCCGAGCGACGACTCCAAGGCGCCGCTTGAAATTATTGTGCTAGGTTTCGAAATAATTTTTATCAGATTTACTTGTATTAAAAAAATTGTCAGGAGCTGTTAACACAGTCGCGTCGGGCTATTTTTATGACAGTTTTATGAAATAAAAATTGCCCGAGTTAATGGCAAGAAACAAGACTTTTTGCCTCTTCGTTAATGTTAATGTTGCTAACATTACCAGTTGACTAGTCAATATTATAAATAGTTGAAAATGTCATAAGAATGTCTAACATCTTTACAGTTTAGTATTCCAGTTCCTCGCGTCTACCATAAATGCATGAAATCCGCGATCTATCGATGATTATACCTGGTTTATTACGGGCTCGCAGACCGCGAATCTTTTCGCAAAATAGAAATCTCGTTTAACAATCGTGCGAAACACGAACTAAATAAAAATGTATGTAATGCTTTCAGCGGTTTCAATCGATTGGAAATAAAACGTAACGGTATTATTAAATTCTTCCAATATTTTCACTGTATCGTGTTATTTCTCTTGTCGATTCTTGCAACAAATACGCTCAGGACGAATACGAGATTTAGTACTCTATAGAAATTATTTTAAAAGACCTGGAGAATCTTTTTAGTGCGACAATTTTTATCGAAATGTTTACTAATATTGAAGTATTAATCCTTTGCACCCGAAGTTATTTTACTTGTAAATCTGAAATCATTTTTCTGGAATATGGTTCCTATATTTTATGTCAAGGTTTTGTTATGTGACACTATATTATATTGGATCTCTATTCTATGGACCAAAAGTGGATTTTTGGCATATAAAATTCGTTCTTATAGCAACAGTTCGATTTTTAACAATTCCCTGAATTTTGTCAGCATAAAAATTATTCTGGAACGCGATGGAATAATTTTAATAGTGCCTCAGAATTCTCACTCGAGTGAAAACAGTGACCAATATTTAATTAATAATATAAATAAGTCGATAACATCTCACAAAACTTACTATTTCCTTCCTCCATTCTAACAAAGGATCGTCTAATTCATAGACGAGAAAATCATATGGAAACACCATAAGCCACCCCCGTACTCTGACCTAACACGCCACTTACTTAAATTTGCAAAAGCAGTTGCACCGATTGAATTGAATTGGCACTTAGCAGCGTTCTCCGCGGCGACGAAGTCGGATCGCGCGTCGCGAAATTGCACGCTATTCCCATCGTCGCGATACATTCTCCAATAGAAAGATATTTTCCAATGGAAAGAAATTTACCAATCAACACTTCCTGCTATCTCTCATCTCAGTCGTCAGAAATCACGAAAACATAGCAGTCGAACCACGGAAAGGATATATCACGAAACAAGTTCGCATAATTCGCATACCAACGACTGCAACAAAGTCATTATTTATGCATTGTCTCGGAGAGAGACAATGTCAGAGACAATTGACTGGTGGCAGAGAGAGAGGGAGAGAGAGAGAGGGCTGCTTGGTATTTCAGTAGCCAGAGACTCGCGGAGACAGCTGCAGCCTGAATATTCTCGTAAGTTCAAGGAGCGGTTTCACGTTTTCTTGGCGATACGTCGCGAAGCCAAATCGGCGGCTGCCGGCTCGCGGAAGGTTAATCGTTCAAGTGCCACGTGTCTTTGCTGCTTTGTCGACCGAAAGTGGTATATAGAGCGCTTTCTCGCTTGTTTTATTCCCAATTTCTAAGCGGCGCGGTAACGCTTGTTTGATTCCCTTTGAAAAAGTTCCAAGTTGCGCTTTTCCGCTTGTTTTATTCCTTTTTCAAAAAGTTCCAAGTAGCGCTTTTTCGTAAATGATTATGGAAATTTGATGAGCCAGGGAATATATTTTAGATTTATAGTTAAAATGGCCTCGAGAATAAAGGGTTAACACTTTAACGAAATTGGATGTGGGAAGGGTTAAGTTCGTGGTCTAAGATGACTCGAAAGCGAGGACAATGATTCAACTCGCATGATTGGGATTCGAGAGTCCTTTTCGACTAAATTTCGACAGAGTCCTTTTCGACTAAATTTCGAACGGAATCCTTTTTGGTTAAATTTCGACAGAGTCCTTTTCGACTAAATTTCGAACGGAATCCTTTTTGGTTAAATTTCGAACGGAATAATTTTTGACTAAATTTCAAACACAGTCCTTTTTTATTAAATTTCGAACGGAGTCCTTTTCGACTTTTCGAACGGAGTCCTTCGCCGGTTCGCGATTAATCTCCATGGTGGTTCAGCTGCACACGGCGCGGCCACGTCTTTCCCGTGGAATGTCAAGGCTGTTTCTCGAGGCGAGCATAAATTTGTACGGCGAACGATAAACATATACAGCGTCTATTGTGGCGTATCAATGGAGAGGAGACGCGTTTTATAGGCGGATGAGATCATCGATCTAGCGATCATATTCGTCGCGCGATCCTCGATCTTGTTTTGTTCTGTCCCCATTCGTTTGTCTCTCCGTCTCTGTCCGCCATGATTTTAACCCTTCGCCCTCGAGTGGCTAAAATTGTTCTGTCACGTTCCAAAATCATTTCTGCATCGCCAAAGTTTGCATTTAAAAAAATTTCTCATCCCTTCGCACTCGAGTTGCTAAAATCGTTCTGCCGCGTTCGAAAATAATTTTCACGTTGACAAAGTTTATATTTAAAAAATTGTTCAAAGTGACACTGCTGGTACATAAAAAACTGTTTTCCATAAATATAAATTTCATATGCATAGAATGCACTTTATGGTATAAAATGGAGATACCATAAGCTAGAAGAATGATCTCAGATTTGCAGTTAAAATTGCTTC
The DNA here is from genome assembly GCF_028453695.1 of Augochlora pura. Classification (NCBI taxonomy): domain Eukaryota; kingdom Metazoa; phylum Arthropoda; class Insecta; order Hymenoptera; family Halictidae; genus Augochlora; species Augochlora pura. The sequence goes on from NC_135779.1 coordinate 6,033,906, forward strand.
GATTGCAAAGGGTTGTGACTAAGGGACCTAGAAATTAAAAATATAAGAAATACAAGAAGGTGTAAAATATTAAAATTAATATAAAGAGAAAAGACCGATTTACTTATGAGAAAGAAAATTAACAGCAAGTTAAAGTTTGACCCAAAAATTAATTGAAAAATTTAAATGAAGCAGAGAATCAAAATAGCGATGAGCTTGAGCTACAAAATTAAATGAAAATTAAATAAGAGAATTTAGTAACGTGTACTATGTCGCGGCGGTATACAGGATGTTCAAAAATCAGTAACCATAAACTTTATATCCAATCGGTGAACAGTGTTTTGTTAGCGGTAACGCGACGTCAAATTGACTTCGTATCATTAACGACGACACGACACAGAATAGATTGTCTGTCAATAATTCATGTTAAACTGGTCCCGTATCAATACGGTATCAGTTCGACGTCATCATTAATTGACGCGAAGTCAATTTGACTTCGAGTCGCTATTGTTAACAGAAAATTAATTTACCTTACCGTCATTGCGACGACAGTCGATTCGACGCGCGTCGCTCTGTTAAAATGCAATTCGAAAGTGCATCAACAATCTAAACTTAATACTGGATTTTTCACTCAAGCGTTTATTCTGTTTAACAGAAAATTGTTGGCGAAATTGTTACGGTACTCGGCGCGTTAATGAACACCTTTTCAAATCGGTTGCCGCCGCGGCGGCGGCTTCAATGGAAAGAAATGATTGGTTCCCGTGGAAGAGTTCAGAAGCGACGCGGATTTTGATTGTCGCTTTAGAAAACCGCGCGCGATAATCTCGCTCTCTCTCTCTCTCTCTCTCTCTCTCTCTCTCTCTCTCTCCGCTGTTCGGCGGATAAATAAATGCGTCGATCGATCACGGGATCGGAGCATTGTTAAATAACCGGGGACGCAATTTATTCCCGCGGAACGTTTATTCGACGATTCACGGATATCGACGATATTTCGGTTCGGTAATTTCGTCTCCGCGATTCAAATGGTTCGACAATGACCGGAGAGCGACAAAGAAAACGCGACAGAGAAATCTCGTTTAATTTCTCGAAGCTTTTGTGTTACGGCGATTATTAACCGAGATTTATTTTAGAGGATTAATTGACTATTTACGCGATTTTTCTGATCGAAAAATTCTTATTCGAGATTCAAGCAAAGCGATACTTCAATTTTATTTAGACGAATTTTTATTTCAATTTTATTCAAATCGGTTTCTATTTAAATTTTGTTCAGTTGAATTTTAACTTTAACATCTAATCTTCTTTATTTTTTTAAATTCTATATCTGATCCTCCATTTATTCTAATTCTATCTTCTTTACTAATTCAATTTAATTTCAATTTAATTTCAACTTAATTTCAATTTAATTTCAATTTAATTTCAACTTAATTTCAATTTAATTTCAATTTAATTTCAATTTGATATCATTCCATAGCCTCAAATAAAATTGTATTTATTCCCCTTTTATCCGTCCACCGAATAAAGCATTTATCGAACACACGTTGCGCGCTGAACGAAAATCCGTGATCCGACGATTATCATCGAATTCCGGAGGCTGCGAGGTAAAAGGCCCGGGCCGCGACTTAATAATTCAAGCGTGCGCTGCCGGGGCTGGCCGACAGCAGGTCCGTGAAATTCATGACCAAAGGAATTTATTTAGGAGTGATTTTCGGGTGACCGTAGCCCGCAGATATTTGCGGGGGCGTCGAACGGCCGATCGCCCGCAAGGGTGAATATCTTCGCCGCTGCTATTTTCAACGGTGTTTCGATATCGATCATCGGCCCCGCTCTCTCTCTCTCTCTCTCTCTCTCTCTCTCTCGCTTCTCCGTGCACCCTTCGCCGCATCCGCGTCGACGGCGAGCTGTTTCGGACAGGTGTCTCGAAGTGGCTCTGATTTCCGCTCGGAAATCACGATCACGAAACGGGTGAATTAAATTTTAAATGAAACGCGAGACGCCGGCCCCTGCGCGGAATAACAATGGTTCGAAGGAAATACTGTGTGTTCTTCAAGTCGACGGCGAATAAATGGCAATTCTTCGCTTTTAATAGAAATAAATTATTTAATATGAATTTTGGTAGGTACGTCAGGTTTTATTGAGATATTTTTGCATTTTTATCGCTTTATATTTAATATATATTTAATACTGCCTTTGATGGGTCCGTCAGATTTTTAGTTGCATTTTTAGTGCTTGGTTGAAACATTTTTATGGCCTCGTTGAGACATTTTTACACTTTAAATCTCTATTTTATTAATAATTTTAAAATGGCTCGAGTACGCGATGATTCGAAGATACATATTTATTTTAAGAAATAGCAAACTTTTTACGAAACAAAGATTTTTATTATTTAATTTGGAGATGTCTCCAACAATTACTTTAGTACAATAGTCTTTCTTATTCTGCTATTTTCACAGGTAGAAAATAAATTGTGTTTTAACCTGTTGCTGCCGCCTTTTATCCTCTCATAAACTATTATATTTTAAAGGGTGCTCTTCACGTTTGAACGAGCCGCGGCGCTTGGTTATTCGTCGAAGAGTTTAACAATCATTTAGCCGAGACATTGTGCACTCAACAGGTTAAGAAGAAACTAATTACTAGACCGCGGATTTTATCCACTTATAATAGATCTTGTCGGATCGAAAGCAGAGCGATGAAATCGTTCGAAGAACTTCGAACCATTGTTTTATCCTTTTCCGCAAAAAAAAAAACCATTGAGAGGAGAAATCTCTATGGGTTTTGTTCTTTTATCATGGAATATAGAGGATATATTATATTCGTTTAGAAATTAAGGCGGAAAATAATTGATTTGGATGAAAAATATTTAGAATGTTTCATCAAAATTTATCGATTTATTTTGTTCGTATCATTTTTTCGAATTATCAGAGTACAGAGTTGTTCGAATTAATAGATGGAATACTTGATCGTGGCGAACAACTTAGGATTTTTAATAATAGATTAATAATAGTAGATCAAAAGGAACTTATTTAAAGGTATTATTTATAGAATTGAATAAATACTTTAAAAATTGTATAATATTTATAAAACTGTTCTAAACGATGTGAATGTTTCTCTTTATATATTAGTGTGTCTACTTCACTGTACAATGACTGAAATACTTTCTTTGAAATTTTACTATTACTTGCTACAAAAGAAATATGAAACAGTTCTTTACTTATAATTCTAGCTAAATAATTATACAAAAATTATTGTCATTATAAACAAGTGATTATTGCGCAATAATTCAAGTCGTTCAAACCAATTTCGAAAGCAGTAACATCGTTCTAAAAATGTCCATAATTTTCCTCCCCACCATACATATCCATCTGAAACGAAACCGAGCGATGCCGAACTCCGTGTCGCGTCTATTTATAAACCGAACAGTCAGCTTTTCATTAGCCGTCGATTATCATTCAGTCGACGAAGTTTTCCGTGGCGCCGATGCGCAGCAATGGCGTAGAAACGCCTCGGCCCTGTCACCGTTTTGATCCTGTTCGTCGATTACTGTTCGGCGACGTTAGTCATCTCCGTGGAAGAAGGAGTCATCGGTTCACGCGATAACCCCCTCGTTGAAAATCGAGGGAATCGACGCGACGCGCGCAATTACGTGGGTACGCGTGTCCCACGGAAGGAAATAAATTCCGCGAGGAACAGGTTTCAGAAGGGAGGCGAGAACGCTTGGGCGCCGCGCGACGAAGAATCCATAAATTCGTTGCGATTATTCACTCGCGCGTGGCCGTTTGTCAGTCGTATACGTCCGCGGACGATTTATCTCGGCCGTGTTTACCGTGTCGATCGGGGGCCGTTTTATTAAAACGTTTCGATTCCTTCGAGTGTTATGGACTCCCGTGAAAGCGAGAACTCGGAAGATCGATCGCCCGGGCTGCGGGACACCCGCGGCAGTACTTCTGTACCGATCGGTTTCCCACCAGGAAAATTGCCTAATATCACTAGGATTTCAAGGAGTTGTTGCAGAGGAATGATAGTTTTGTGTAATTATAATTTTTAAGCGATTTTTACTAAAGAATTTTATGCTTTGTTTCGCGTGGATAGTAAAAGCGTTTAAAGAACTCGAAAATGAAAGAATAATTTCTACAGTTTCTGTCATAGCGAACTATAGAAATCGATATAGAAATCCATATAAAAGTTTATATAGAATTTCATATAGAAATCCATATAGAAGTTCATATAAAAATCCATGTAGAAATCCATACAGAAATCAATATAAAAATCCATATAAAAATCTACCTAAAAATCGACACAAAAATCGAATTATCTCCATTAACAAAATCAAACGAAACAATCGTTTCCCAGCGAATGTTTCACCAGCCGTATCTTCGAATTTCCATTACGGCCATAGAAAATGTATAATTTCGAACAGATTAATACCGGTAATGCTTACGGGGGTAATTTTTCTCCGTGCATTAAATATTTACACCGGAGGAGGAACGGGAAACAGTCGGATGGAAGCTCGGCGTACCGCTTTTAACAAATTAAAAGTTCTAGTTCCGGTAAAAATGGGCTGATCGACATTCAGCGGCCGCGAGAGACATTTGTAGTTGCAAACAATCAGGCAAATTGAATTATCCACGGGCAGAAGAGGGAAGAAGTTAAGGCGTTCCACGACGGCCTCCTCTCTCTCTCTCTCTCTCTCTCTCTCTCCTCTCTCCCCCTCCTGGTTTATCTCGCGTACCGAACCTATTTCCGGTAATTGCACTCATTAAGCGTGCATTAGCGGGTTCCGTTCGCTCCGGTTGGAAAGCTTTTCCGAGTTTCGTTCGCCGGAGATAAGACGGAGTCGCATTCTTTCGCGTATTGGTCGGGATACCTCCCTGTCTCTCTTTCTCTCTCTCTCTCGGACCTCAGTCCTCGGTCTATCTTTTTCTTTGACTGTCTTTCTGTCTCTGTCACTCTTTCACTGTCAAAGTGCTACCTCTCTGTTTTTCTTTTTTTCTCTATGTTCTCCCTTTCTGTCTCTCTTTCTTTCTCTCAGTCTCTCTCTCTCTCTCTCTCGGTCGTCCATTTCTTTCTCTCAGGCCTCCCTTTCTCCCCCTTTCTCTCTATGTCTCTCTGTCACTGTCTTTTCGTATCTTTCTCTCTCTCAGTCTTCCATTTCTCTCTCTCTCTGTCACTGTCTTTCTCTCTATGTCTCTCTGTCTCTCTATCCCTCTCTCGGTCCTCCCTTCCTCTCTCTCTCTCTCTCTCTCTCTCTCTCTCTCTCTATCCTCCCTTTCTCTCTATGTCTCTCTAACTCTGTCTCTCAATCTTTCTCTTGGTCCTCCCTTTCTCTCCCTTTCACTTTCTCTCTCTCTCTCTCTCTCTCTCTCTTTTGGTTCGAGAGATACAAATTTTCCGGCGCTCTCCTCTCAAGAGCCTCGAGAGAGCAAGATTCTCTCCCTCCGTCTGCGACCATATATCCCCCCGGTTTTTCCACTGTTTTCTTTATTTTCTTTATTTTCGTTTAAACCGGGGCATCTTTCTCCTTTTTTACGGGAAGCACCGTAGGAATTCGCCGCGTATCACTTCAAAGGAACAGTGAATTCAGCTCAGCGGCGCGGGTCTTTCCTTCATATTTTCTTGGCTGCCGGAAGACAAGAGAGAGAAAGAGAGAGAGAGAGAGAGAGGGGCGAACGGTATTACCGGATTGTTGCCGACGCTCAAGAATGCTCCTCCCGACTTTATTTCGTCTCGCGTCTTCGCCGCATAGGGGAACGTTCCGAGCCGCCTGCTTCGGACGAATTTATCGCTCTTTATGGGAAATGTGCGGCTAATGTTGAGGATCTCGGGAGAAGAGATGTGGAAAGGATGGGTTGAGTTGGACGTGGAAGTTGAATAATGTGATTATGATTCTGAGACGAGAGGCGAGGATTTTAAAAGTTTGCTTATTGTGACGATGATTATAGTACCAGTGGCGACTATAATGATCTATAAATCATGCAGACATTTAATTTTGACTACAATTGAAGTAATTTCATTTATTTAACTGACAGAGTTAATACCAGAAAATTTAATAAAGAATGGGACCCTATTCTAATAGAATAGAATAGAGACTTTCTAAAAAATTCTTTTCTAAAAAATATACTCCTAAAAGTGGGGAATTTAAGTATAATCTCTGCACAGTATCGTACAATATACTTCGCCTTAAACTTGTAATAAATTCTTTTATCACCCATAACGATTGTAATAAATTCATTTATTACTTGCAATAATTCATTTAGTACTTATAACAATTCATTTACTAATTACAATAAATTCATTCATTACTCATAACAGTTCACTTAATACTTACGCCAATTCACTTACTGCTTCCAATAATTCATTCGTTCTAAAAAGAAATAATACCGCACTAAGAATTACACGAGAAATGAATAGTCGCCGGAAACGCGGAATTAACGAAGCAAGGCTCGAGCATGAAATCGGAAAGGGGGGAGGGCTGGCGCACGGGTCTCGAAAGAAACGGAACGAGAAAACGACGATGCAATATCGAGGAGAGCGGAACAAGGGATGCGAAATTAAAGAGCACGCAGGAACGTGCATAAACTGAGGAAACAGAGAGACGAGAGACCGTGTAGACTCCTCTGGCCGGATTGCGAAACCGGGGAAGAGGCGGTCTCTCTCTCTCTCTCTCTCTCTCTCTCTCTCTTCTCATCGATCGTTGCCGTTTCGCTGGATCTTCATATCCCGCGTAGAAATTAGCCGAGATCGGCTGCTCGTTTTTCCTCGTGTTGCAAATTTGGAACGTGGTTTAATTTGTTAATGCGAGCGCCATCGCTGCCGCGCTCTCGTCGCCTTCGACGACAGATTCCGTGGGATCTCTCGCGTGCTCGACTTTCGCTCGTCCCATTTCGCGCGAGTAGGCGACAATTATGCGATCATGCTACTCGGCCGCGTAATAGGTATCGAGAGAGTTGAGCCGCGAACCTGTTCAATTAACATACCCGGCCACTTCGGCAAGAAGCTGCCGGCTTCCTGTCTCTCGGTTTGTCAAGCTCCCGCTGCTCATTAACGACACGCTCTTCCACCGTCGATTCTCTCTCTCCCGCGCACCCTAACTGTACCAACAAACATCGCCGAACAATTATTTCCACCGTCCCGCAACGCGTCCGAATATTTTTCTTACCTGGAACGCAAAATTGCGGAATTCCATTTATTTTTACCCACACGCAAACAAAACGCCGACCGTTTTTCGGCGGAAAAATCGCGGAGGCTTTCCCATCGAGGCAAAACGGCGCCGCGGTGTCCGCTCGAGATACGCGCGCCCCGTGTACAACCATCGCCGTGGAGTTTCGTTCCGAAAAAAAAAAACACGGAATTGTTTCGAACGCGAAACAAATTTCCCGGCCGCGAATATCCGAGGCGGAAAAACCGTGTCGTTCTTTTTTTTTCTTTTCATTCGAATTCGATATCGGACAATCGACGCTTATTAACCCCTTAGCGTACTTTGACGAGTTCGACGCGTAATAAATGTCACAGCAATCAATTCTTAAGCATGGATATTATTCTATTCCTTAAAATTGGCGTACAATTCTAACAGAATTTACTCTCGACGCATTAAATGCATTAAAATTTTCCGAAGAAAGGACATTAATAACAAAATCCCGCATTGGATAAAAATTAAGTGGACTTTGTTTTAAGTTATCCAAAATTTATATAAAGTCCACTGAATTTTTATCTAATGCGGGATTTTGTAAATTTTTCAAATTTTTCTAATGCGGGATGTCAAATTTTTCAATTGCTACGAAATGGTAGCAATTGAAAAATTCCTAATCGCGGTGACGGCGAAGAGAATGGTACGTCGAGGGGTTAATGTCGAGTAGAGCGACGGAAGACGGGACACGAAAGGGTGATTCCTTTCAAAGGAATAGATGGAATCAATTTGTAGCCGATGGTTTGGGAAACGCGCCGATACACACGGAGAAAAGAAAGAGAGAGAGAGAGAGAGAAAAAAATAAGATGCCGGCAAATCAAGGGGCCGTCTCGGATTGTCTCTCGCTTCCTCGGGGAAACTCAATATTCCTCGTCCCCTCCCCCCGCCATTCGATATCTTTCGATCCGTTCGAGCGGCACGGTCCACGGGAATGCCTATGCCGTGCTTGCGAAATGAAGTTTGGAATTCCTTCGATACCGTAAATAGGATACCCGCCTCTCTCTCTCTCTCTCTCTCTCTCTCTCTCTCTCTCTCACACTCTGGGAAACTTATTTAAGGCCTTTCGGGCCGCCACGGCCGGCCATTTTCCAGCCGGAAATCCAAGAATTCGAGCGCTTAACGCCGCGCAAAGGACGCGAATGAAAGACTGCCGTCTAAGACATTCGAGTAGGAATTGGATGAAGCGGTGTGCTGGTCTTTTTATTATGCGAAAGCAGAAATGTAGAATAAGGGAGAAACGGGGAGAGAATCTTGTAAGGGGGCTTTTTAATATTTGAAAATGTATTTTAAATCTCTGCGGGTGAATAGAGTCTTTGAGGCATCGGTAAGAAATGTTGTATTTTGTAATGATATTATATTTAAATTGATACGGATATTTATATATTTAAATACTGTTAGAAATGTAATTGTTATTGTACGATTCGCAAAGCTCAATATCACATGCACAAAATGCAATAAATTATATATAAAATAGAATTACTGTATTGGTCAAAATAAACAAATTTTTGCCTTTAAAATTAAAATGACCTCGAGTGCAAAGCGTTAACGAAAGAATTTTTTACAGTTTTTCCTCTACTCTACATTTTACCTTTAACACAATAAAAACCGTCGTCTCGTCTCGTTTTTTGATTTCGGCACTATTTCCATTTAGCTCCACAGTTCTCTCGCTGAAAAACTCCAATTTTCTTATCAATCTCCTTTACCCGGCGGAGCAAACGAATTTGCTTGGCGCGACCCGGAAAGTCAACTAAACTCCGTTTCGCGGATACGCATTGAACACGTTGCTGCAAATAAAGCCGCGGAAGTTTGCGAATCAATTCGGAAGCCGTGCCAATCCCGAAGGCTAAATGGAACGTTTCGCAGGGCGGAATGATTCGGTGGAAAAATTCAAGTCGCGCGCCCGTTTTCTTTATCGCCCGCTTTCCAATTCTCAATGATTTTTATTTCACTCGAATCGTTGATACAGCAAAGTGCAAGAATTTCTAAATTCACAGGTTATTTTACTTTTTATTCGATGCCAGTCCTAAAATGCCGTCTCTGCGATAATAAAATTTTGTGTTAATTGTTTTAAGGATTTTTAGCGCGCAAGAAATATAGGATCTAAAATATCGAAATATTTGCCGACGATAAAAGCAACCTATTATTTGTAAATATATTATTTTAGATATAATATTTCCGATATTTACATCTCTTATCATGCATTTAAAATTATTCTTTCGCGAATTAAATTTCTCCAGAGATAATGCAATCAAATAAAATATAATACAAGATGCAGCAATTAAGCTGCCGTTATCTCGATCGCTTCGACTCGATATAACTGATCATGCGATCGAAGAATCATTGAAGAGATCGATCGCGTAATAAAGTCTGTCGGCGTTGCACCGGAAAAGGAACGCGCCTGTATCCGTTGACTGATTCCCATCGTTCGGATTATCACGTGTCGTTCGCGATATGGCATCGGATGCAATCGCGTCTCGATCATGCCTGGATCGCTTTCCAAAAGGAGCTCGTGACTGGTGGAGCGATCGCTCTGAGAGAAGACGTCGGCTCGACCGGTTACGGCATCCCGAGGAACGCGCAGCACGCCCACGCCTCCATTACGCTAATAAAGCCTCTCTAATTAGGAGGGAACAGTATTTCGAGAGTTCCAGCTTCTCCTTCGTTCGCTACGCCCCCGCGGAGTTTCTCTAGCGCGACTTTTACGGCGCTCGATGTCTCGTTAACTATTTCCCTAATTTTTGGGGAGCTATTGTGTTCGAGAGGATCCTTGAAAGGGTTTTAGGGCTAGAAACTGGTCCATTGAAGTTGATGGTGAATCTCTTGGAAGAATGTGAGAGACTTCTGTTTGGGGACTTTCGAAGCCTGGAATTGTCAGAGCTTGGAATTGTCGAAGCTTGAAATTGTTGAAGCTTGGAATTGGCAAAGCTTGGGATGGTCAAAGCTTTGAATTGTCAACGCCTGGAATTTTCAGAGCTTAGAATTTTGGAAGCTTGGAATTTTTGAAGCTTGGAATTTTTAAAGCTTGGAATTTTTAGAGCTTGCGATTCTCAAGGCTTGGAATTTCTAAAGCTTGAAATTGTCAATGCTTGGAATTGTCAAAGCTTAGAATTTTCGAAGCTTGGAATTTTTAAAGCTTGGAATGTTTAAAGCTTGGGATTTTTAGAGCTTGGAATTGTCAAAGCTTGGAATTTTTAGAGCTTGGAATTGTCAAAGCTTGGAATTTTTAAGGCTTAGAATTTTCGAAGCTTGGAATTCTCAAAGCTTGAAATTGTCAAAGCTTGGAATTGTCAATCGCGCGATCGACTCTGTCTTTTTCATGCCGCGAAGCTGCGAGGAGAGATCATCGTACGAAATATTCTCGGTAAAAGCGTGCGTTCTGGCACTTTAACAGCCTCTAATCTATAAGAGGATCGCGAAGTTTGAATAAAGTTTAATTAGAATATTAACGGAAGCTGGAAAATTAGCCTACTTTCCTTTTACGTGAATGGGAGATTCGTATTAAATGTTGGAAACCGG
>NC_135779.1:6044680-6050799 GCF_028453695.1 Augochlora pura
GGAATGACGTCCGAGATTAATTAAATTCGGCTCGAAATCTTCGCGTGGAGGCCCACTCGAGGTTACAAGGGGTTAACGAGGCCGGTCGGCGAGCAACGAGAGGAGGCAACACGAATTCACGAAACGATCCTATTAATTCCTTTGGCCGCTGCCTGCGTCCACTCCCGAGGCCCCCCGAAGAAGCATTGCAGACGTCGAATTACACCCCGCCCTCCCCGCCCTCCCCGCCGCCACCCCTCCGTTGCCCGATGCCGAGGAACCCTCTCGACACTCACCAAGTTCCGACGATGTTATCCAAGCTCTCTTGGCCAGCCGGGAGCAACAGCAGCCAGCCAGCCAGCCAGCCAGCAGCAACAGCCGACAAGCTGCCTGCTCAATGAATGATTTCCGCGCGCTGTTGCCACATTACGTCTGCATTCTGCACCCATTACTCCCCGGTTCTCCACTGGCGTCGCGCGCGTTTTATCGTTTCCTCCGGCTTACTATTAAAACATTGCGCAATTAATGCCTGTACCGCTGACCTAACACGGCCGGCAGAGAGACACGTCACCGTTTTCGCTCGTATCCTCGCGGCGGATTCCAGCGAACGCGCGCCCGTCGGAGAGCTTGGTGAGACGACCGGCCTTATCTGCCGCGACCATGTGCGCTCTCGGGCCACTCATTTTGTTACAGGACAGTGCTAGGTGACGATTTCATATTTTCCGAAGGCGAAAGGGTGTTGTCGATTTTTTAGAATTTTTTTAATTTTGAGAATTATTTTCGAACTTTGATTTTGGAATTTTGGAAATTTGTTGCAGTGTGCTCCAAATATGTGAGACGATTTTTGAATAATTTATAGTCTACCAGGTTTAGAATTTTTAATACTGAAGGCCGCGCTAGAAGCGTCGATAATTTTAAAAAATTATAAAGTATTTCGTTCAGTTGAATTAAATTTGCGAGGTTATATCGCATTAATTATTCATTCACAACGTTCTTGCCTGTTGCGTATGATAATCAAGTTAAGCGATTATTAAAGTAGCGTGAAAATTGAATTTGGAATAATTATGTGGGTCGCATGTGACGCGGCAGTAAAAATGTTAATAGCATAACGATGATTCACCTTTTTAGTAATTAAGATATACTTTAGCAACGAGTATGAATAGAGTAAATTTCGTCGATAATATAACACTGAAATATATTTTTGGAAAAACTACCCCTAATCGACTCCGCAGGAACGTGACAGTATCACTGCGTATAAACGATTATAAATTCGATATATGCAACAACAATGTTCCAAATACCCTATACTAAAGGCTATACAAAATACTTTCCCAAGAATTTTAATTTCATAGGGAAAAATGTAATACACGAAAACGTGTATATAAAATTTCGTATATACGAAACATTCGTTTCCATGAAATGTAATTACGCCTGCGACGGTCGACTAAAATCTATCGGAATAAATCGGCGAGCGAACGAGTGAAATCACGCGGTGGACGTCAGTCGTTCAAAAGAGCGTACAAAGTACATCCGCCCTCGGCTCCGTAATTCAGCATCAGAAACGGAACGGTTCGCGACTTCCCGAACAGTTTGTTTCCGCGTGGCCATAAATACCGGCGGAGTTTTAACGTCGTTCCGTTTACGTACCATTTACCACGGATAAACGAGAAACGCGAAGTAAATCTCGGGGGGGGGGGGGGGGGCGGCGGCTAAAAAGGAAAGAGAACGAACTGTCCAGGGTCGGAACGGGCGCAACGCACGGCCGAGAGGTGAGAGTTCGCGGCGACGGGCGAAAACATTAAAAAGTCATTAAAAGGCGCATTTACAAAGCTATTAATAATATCTACCATGCGTTGATTTCCTTCGCGCGAGCGAGCGCGCTCTTAAAGGGTAATTAGAGGTGAATGAAAATGGCTCGACTAATTTAGTCCGTCAACAAATGACGCAACGGAAACGACCCGTATCGAACCCCCGTCGCCGTTGGAATATCAGACGTGGAAACGTTTCGTGCGCCGATGACAGAAAGCACGGAAAATAATCTTGCGATGATCGTGTACCGATAACGGGACCGCTCCTGTTCGCGAGAACGAGATAATGGATTGTGTCACGTGTTTCGTCGCGGGCGCACGAATTTCTCCATATCGGGCGACGCGAGACGTAACCGGCTAATCGAATCTCTCGGTTCGACGATCGTCGAATACGGAAAGTAAAGGCGGCACGATTTTATCGTCGAAAACGCGATAAACCGATCTGGAAATTCAATTTCTGACAATGAAATTTCTGTCGCAGTTTCTGCGCGCGAAGAGATTCGATTTCTTTCTCTAAACAAAGAACTCGGTATCGTCGAATAGAAATAATTGACCGAATAAATTGCAATCCGAGTCGCCGTAAAAAAATACTATCAAAATGCATAATTGCAACAGTTTATCTGAGGAATTACTCTCGATTTAACAAGACTCAAAACCGTCTCCGTATTTTATCTTTTTTACCTTTGAAGCACCGCTCAAGATTATTATCTAATATTCCATTAAAATTCTAACACCATCAAATCTATTTATTTTTTAAAAAATTCTAGAAAGTATAACTGTCGCGAAGAGTCAATTTTCTGTACCTAAATCGCAACAATGAATCACATAAAATAATAAAAAAAATAAATAGACACCATAGGTCATCGAAAATGGTTCTAGATTTGGAAATATCGCCGAGCGCAAAGGGTTAATCGAGCCGACCCCGGCGGCCGTAGAAGATCAACGACGCCTGCCGGTTGATCGAGCGGATAGACGAGTCCGGTTTCCATGTACATCTGTTGCAGAATTCGACTGGCAAGTGCTAATGACGAATCACGCGTCACGGGATGATTGATCGTCGGCCGCGTACGCCGGCCGTGCGATCGCGCGGCAACGTCGCGAAGGCGCGGTCGCCATTATCTTTCCAAGATCGCGCGGACCCGGGACGGTTTTCCTCGCGGGAATTCGCGCGAGCGCGGAAAAAAGGAGCAAGCGTGCTCGGACACTCGCCACGTGCCCAAACAGCGCGCAAAGCTTCGCAAACGGCGAGGAGGAATTCCTCCGCGAAACGGGAGTCCGCGACACGCCCTCGTTTAATCCTTTCGCTGCTCGCGGTGTATACAGGGTGGTCTATTATGCGAGGCCGTTTTCCCACCGCCGTGGTGCTCGTCATGACCGTGAAAAGATATTCGAAACGTCGCGTGATCTGTGAGAGAGATAAAATTGAGTTTCTTTGCTTTGGGAGCAGTTTATTGTATCCTGAATCACTATCCCTGGGTTAAATATTATTTTTGCGTAAAATGTCCGAGAATTCATTGAATAGTGTATTATGTTAAGTGTGAGAAGGTTTGGGATTTATTTTAGTATCATTAGATTATTGTAACAGAAGGCTTTCAGGCTTTTCTTAAGCTATTTATATGGAGAAACGAAATTAATTTCGCAATAGTTGAACACGTAGAACCATGTGATTCGATCACGCACAAATAAAAAAATTGGAATATATTTTCCACTCAATGGAAATGGAATGTACCATTCCCTTTTTCCATTAATTAAATCTTCGATGCATAAACTGAAGAATTAAAATTCACTATAACCAACCACTCAAAATTGCAAGCATCTCCATCATTTTTAACAAAGACGAAGAACTTCGTACAACCGTAATTCTCTTAAATAAATTAATAACTATCGCGACAGGGCGAGATAACTCGGCAGGAAACGATATCGAAATGAAACAATTACGCGGCGTCCGAGGCTAATTTGCCGGAAGATTATACGCGGAATTTTGTTTGGCGAAGTGGCGGCTTGGCGATTTAATGGAATATTTATTTAGCAGCGAGAGGCTTGACTCGGATACGGGGGGGGGGGGGTAACATCCGGGGAGGATTTGCGATCCGCGGGATCGATGAATCCGCCGGGCGGGATTGCTCATCAACCGCGATGAATCCCGGTGCCCGCCGATATCCGAATAGCCGGAATTTCCTATCTGGCGAGATTCGAGAGCTTTTCATCGAGGCCATCGGCTTTTGATACATTCTGATCGGGACATTATCGCGGCCGTGTTTGCGTTCCCGTTCTCGACGGTTAATCTTCGATCGATCAGACGCGTAGAATGTGTTTCCGTGGAGTTCGGGGAACAAAGACGTTCGAAGGCGATCGGGGGTATTAGGAGACGTTCGAGGACATTAAGAGACATTCGAAGATATTCGAAGACATTAGGAAGCATTCGAAGATATTAGGAGGTATTCGAAGACTTTAGAAGACGTTAGAAGACATCCAAAGACTTTGGAATACATTGGAAGACATTCAATGACTTTAGAAGACATTCGAAGATATTAGAAGACATTTGAAGACATTTGAAGACATTCAAACACATTTGAAGACATTTAAAGACATTAGAATAATTTGGAAAACGTTCAAAGATATTAGAAGACATTTGAAGTTATTCAAAGTAATTCAAAGACATTGGAAGATATTTGAAGACGTTCAAGGAGATTAGAATACTATAGAAGAGGTTCAAAGACATTTGAAGACATTCAAAGACATTCGAAGACATTCACAGACATTCCAAGACATTGAAAGACATCGAAGACATTCAGAGACGTTCAAAGACATTCACAGACATTTGGAGATGTTCAAAGACATTCAAAGACATTCACAGACATTCGAAGACATTCGAAGACATTCAAAAACATTCAAAAACATTCAAAGGCATTCAAAGACATTCAAAGACATTCTAAAAACATTCAAAGCTATTCAAAGCCATTCAAAGACATTCAAAAACATTCAAAGTCATTCAAAAACATTCCAAGGCATTCGAAGACACTCTCCACAGATTGCTCAAACGCGTCGATTACTCTGCATCGACGTGTTAGAAATTTCGCGTTGAATATTCAGGAGACGTTGCCCGTGTACCCGCGATTACGCTAATTATTATCATTTTACGTGGATAGTTATCGCGAGCAGTCGCGGTTGCGTTGCATTAATTGCCCGGCATTAAGATTGCGTGCGATCATTCTATTCAAACGAACGATCTCCCGCAATCGCGTCGATCGAGATAACGAGAGAAGGAAAAAAGATCGAATCCGAGCACCGACTGCTGCACTAGTCGTTAAGTCGTTTCCATCTTCGGTGTTACGGTGCCGTTTATTCATCGTCAATTAACGCGGACCGATATGCAGGTGCGCGCAAGGGCGAGCACAACGATTCGTTAAATCGTCTAACCATCGGATACGCGATTCGGAGAGCAGGGAATCGCAGGGCGTGCAACGAAAACGAACTTCGATTCGAAGAAACGCGATCCGTTATTACAAAAGGCGATCCGTTGTTATAAAACGCGCCGACTGTAAAACGTAACCGCGTTATTAACACTTTACCGATCGGTAGCCTTTGAATCGGCTTTTAACCAGAACGGCTGCGAACCAGTGAATCGGTTGTCACGGTGACCAATAATTTAATACCTATTATTGAGACAAACGTGCTACCGTTAGCTTCGATACTATTATATAATTTTAATGATAATAATAATTATATAGTTTTTTAAATATCAAATACCTGTCGCGATTAATAAAATTAATGAAATCAAAATAGAAAGCGTAACATCGAGCTAAATTATTTCTGCCAAATCACCGGTCCTTAAAGTGTTAACCCTGTCTTTCCCATCCTGTTTGGATCCACTCTATAAAATCCGAGCAACGCGTACGCATGGGACCCTGGCGAACCATAGATTCTCTCCCCCTCTCTCTCTCGCTCTCTCTCTGGCGCACGTATCCCACATTTCTGTTTCAAGAAATTAGATTCAGTCGCGGCACGACGCGGTGCAATAAGAATGAAACGCGAACAAGGCAACACGCCGGGTTACGCAAGCCGCGCTAGAAGACAGTGCGCGGCGCGTCCGTGCAGACGAAATTTTCGCGTCGCGGTTGCAACCGATAAACTGCAGCCGCCGCCGCCGCCATTTCGCACGCTCCAACAATTCCCGATAAATTACTACCGCTGTACAAATATCGTTTAGATGCGCACTGCTGTTTTGTCGGATCCGCGGGCGCATTGTAAAAGTGGGGGAATTCAAGACTCAGATTGAAATGCCATTAAATTACACCGAAACTACCAGCATTATTAAAACGAGGAGGACTG
>NC_135779.1:6050899-6127150 GCF_028453695.1 Augochlora pura
AACGGGGACCATTCTTGCGCCACGGAATAGTTAGTCCGGCGATCCCGTGCTCGAAAGTTCAGCTTCGACTAAAAGTCTGCGAGCCGCGCGGAGATGAATTACGGTCTCCGATTGCATTCCGCGGCCTCGCGCCTCGCCTCCCCTCGCCCGCGATATTTCCCGAGAGGCGCTGACACGGGGGGCTAGGGAAGAGCGGGCGAGAGTTAAGATTGGCTTCGATGCAGGGTGTCGATGACGAGAGGCAACGCGGGCGACCCGCCGTTACCCGCGTCCCGTTAATGGTCGCGTGACACGCTCGTCGTCCTTGTTCGCGGCGGAAAATTGCGATGCACCGGTTGCACGTGTCACGGAAAGGCGGAACGGCACCGGCGGTTTATCGACAGCGTTCCCCATAGAAACGGCGGGGGGGAAAGGGAGGGAGGGAGGAACCCGGAGGCGACCGTCCTCCCGCAGGAACCTCTCGCGGCTCCTGGAGATTCGCGATCGATCCGTTTCTACGCTCCGCGCCTGTATTCTGCTTCTACAAACCGCTTCTACTCTCCCCGCTCGTTCTTGGAATCTGCTCGAACGCAACACGCCCAAAATCCTCGTTTGTAACCACCTCCTTCAACAATATAAACGTTCACGATCGCTGGTAGAAACGTTTACATAACAATACAGAAATAATTAAATACATATCTAAATTAATCTTGATAATTAATATAAGTTGTGGAATATTTTCATGGAAAAGTGTTGATGAATAAGATCGTGAAAATTTTACATTTTATTTAAATGTTATGTTGATAGTATATATTTTTTGAAATTGAATTAATTAATAATTTATATAGGTATGAGTTGATCATTTCTATATATTGAATTGAATTGGATTGTAAGATTAAACGAGGGTGTTAATTTTAATTTAAATAGAGATAATTAAATTTGTATTCATTTAAGTTTAAACGGGATCTTGGTGATTATTTTCTTAATTTTTGTTCAGTCTTAATTTTAATAATAGAGAAGGACGCGTCCGTCGGATCCTTTTAGAAATCCGCGCAGAATCACCGCGAAAGTCGACGCCGCCGGTCTTCGCGGGCTAATTTCGCGAAGTTCGATCGTCTGCTCGGCTCGCGATTTGATCGCCGTCCCATTTTTATGGAACGATTTCACGAGAGTTCCGAACTTTCGGCATAACGACTTTTGTCGTTGTCCAGAAGACGAGAGCGTTCGGCGAACTTTCCTCAGTGCTTGATAACCTGATTTCGTTCAGCGAACAGGTGCGCGGACTCGATGGGATGCTGCGGAGGAAATCGTTCTCTGGAAGTTGATGTCGATCTTTCATACGATAGTCTATGGTTTGATGGAGTTTTATGGACGGTGCCTGCGTTTAATCGTTTTACGGGCTCGGGTATAGCGTATGCTGTGCTAAAAGGTTTTGTAGTTGCGTGGAAGATACTAATATTGTTTGGTAATGGGGGATGAGTATTTTGATAATAAAATTGAAATTGAAGGAGAGTAAAATTAAGGGAGAATAAAATTGGAATTAAGAAAGAACAAAATTGAAATTGAGAAAGAATAAAATTGAAATTAAGAAAGAATAAAATTGAAAGTAAAGCAGAATAAAATTGGAATTAAAAAAGAATAAAATTGAAATTAAAGGAGAATAAAATCGAAATTAAAGAAATTAAAAAAGGACGAAAGTCAAGCTTAGTATTTCTAGCATCAAATTAAACAGTAATATATTTAGCGATTATAGTATTACTATAAATCATTTAAATAAATTACAAACTCGTCAAGCCAGTTGTCAAAGTGAATATCATGCGACCAACGCTCTCCTTGACACCGAGTTCGCAGAAGATTCAGGTTGCGATTAGCATTTCGTTGTCCGATCAGCAAATCCGCGCCGACACGCTCCGAAAATCGACGTGCGAACGCGCAAGTCAGCCGGAGAAATTCCGCCGACTCCCGGTGAATAATACCTGGACACAGAGAGCCGGCGAGCCTCGGCTCGAGCTGGAATTTCCCGTCTGTCTGGAGCCCGACGCGCGACAGATAGCCGGCTCGCGGAATGGCGGCGCGTGTCGTAATGACTAATTAGTTGGTGCCGTCTCGCGAACTCGGATCCCGTCGTCCTCACTCCTCTCTTCTCTCCTCTCCTCTCTCCTCTCTCCTCTCCTCTCTGCCCGTCACTCGTTCGCTCGCTTGCTAGTACGTGAGTGGAGCTGAATGTTTCCGCGGGCCTCGCGTCTTGCATTTTCTCGGTCTTTCGACACCGTGATTCTTGCGACCCGGATATTTATAGCCGCCTTGAAATTCCGGAAGAGGAAGCGCCGCGAACGGAACCGGAATTCCCTGCCGCGGCGACTAATCTTCGGGATGCTGTGCTCGTGCGCCGCATGCGAAACTCGCACCGTGATATTGACCTTAGTGCCGGACCACGCCGGCCTTCGAAAGTCCAAGGCTGGCGGCGACTGGTCCATAGAAATTGCTCGCGAACCTCTTGGAGGAATTGGAGCGATTTTTCTTTGGGGATTTTCGAAGCTTGGAATTTTTAGAGCTTGCATGGATTTTTTGGGGCTTGAATTTTCGGAGCTTGGAATTTTTAGAGCTCGGAATTGTCAGAGCTTAGAATTTTCAAAGCTTGCTTCGAATTTTTAGAGCTTGAATTTTCAGAACTTGGAATTTTTACCTTTGGAATCGTCAAAGTTTAGAATTTTTACAGCTTGAAATTTTTAAAGCTTGGAATTCTCAAAGCTTGGAATTTTGGAGCTTGGAATTGTCAAAGCTTGGTTGGAATTTTTAACGTTGGAATTGTTAAAGTTTAGAACTTTTCAGAGCTTGGAACTGTCAAAGCTTGGAGTTTTGAAGCTTGGAATTTTCAGAACTTGAAATTTCTATCTTTGGAATTGCCAAAGTTTAGAATTGTCAGAGCTTGAAATTTCTAACTTTGGAATTGCCAAAGTTTAGAATCTTCAGAGCTTGAAATTTCTAACTTTGGAATTGTCAAAGTTTAGAATTCTCAAAGCTTGGAATTTTCAAAGCTCACTTGCAATTTTCAAAGCTTGAAATAAACTTATCCGCCACCCCCCCCCATGCACCTCAGAAACACTCTTCGTCGCTTCTTTAATCTACTTTGTTAACTAAATAACAGAACAGTCATCCACCATTACAAAATCGCCGAAATTGTCTGCAAAGAGAAATCATTCCTCGCGCTCTGAACTGAAACGCGCCGAGTCTTCGGCTCGCTCGTTCGAGTTTCTTCTTTCCTACTCGCTCGAACCGGTGCCGGATCGATCCTTGCCAAGCCGTAAAGATCTGATCCTGGATGATTAGCCTGGAAACGCGGTGTTGCGGTAAGAGCAACGCGTCGGGTCAGAAAAATCAGCCGCGTTTTCTAGGCTGCGAATGTTCGACGCGTCCTTTTTCCATCGTCGCGTTCCTCTCCGCGCTGAACAGTTACCGGCTGCACTCCGCGATCCTGCGCGAATGGCTGCTGGTCTAGAAAATTGAACGAGTGCCGTGGAACGGTCTTGCGGCCGCCCGATAACTGGATGCCGCTTTTTCGCGAAACTCCGATATCGCTTAGATTCCCGGGAATCGGCCGCGCTGTGCTCGCTTTAGCGCGCTGATAATGATGCCTTCGCTTAGGCTACGGTAAAGACAAGTAGTCAAAGGTGTGAACATGTTTGGGGTGTAATTTGCAGGTTGGAGATGATTTTGGGGTGGAATTGTTGCGTGGATGAATATCTGAAAATTGGGAGTCAAGCTAGAATCAAGCTAGATGTCTTGTCGATTTTATGCACTTATGGCAATATCAATTGAATTTTGAAGTAGCAGTGTATCATTTAATATTTTCGCTAGTCAGTATTATATTCTCCTTAATTTTATTAAAATCTCTACAGTGTAAAAATATTAAAGGAGCAATTGAGATCGCATAAGTCAACTTGGAATTCTTCTTTTAATTGAATATGATACTGCAACTTTCTCAAACTCTTACCTTCTCCATCCAATATTAAAAGACCAATTTTCCGGCTAATTAACTTAATAAAAAGAGCAACGCTTCCGCTTGGTCAACAATCGCTAAAAACCGAGCTGGAACGTGCGGAGACAAATCTGTTGATCGCAAGGACCCGAGCGGATTTCGAGCGCGGCGCGCTGGTACAGCAATCGATTTAGCAGAATTTAGAACAGCCGTGACAAGCCAGTCATCACTGTCATCCCGCGGCGGGATCCCCGCGCGGCTGACATCGTTTCCATGAACTTTCGAAATCGGCCGCCGTTGTCGAACAGCAATTTTCGCGCGCGCGCGCGCTCGCCGTTCGCGGAGGTAACGGGTTCCGAGCGTTATTTGGTCGGCCGTGGCGCCGTTATATTTCGCTTCGCGTAGGTAACTGTCCGCGATTTTTTTCCCGGCTTCGAATTCGCGCCGATCGCGAGAGGAAAGAATCACGGTAAGAGGATTAACCGGGCCGCACAATGCTCGCCGCGCTTTCCCGCATCTATTCTTCGGGTCGCGTCGTCGTCCGCGTCGTCGTCGACTGTGGACCATCGGATCGATGACCCGGGTGTATCGGGCTGCGCGAACAACTTCCCGAAATCCTCTCTTGGATGCCGACTACATCGTGATACCGCTAACCCTTTCAGCTGGTGGAACGGTCTTTGCCTTTGTGGGAGGGGTTCGGGGGGGTTTGTGGAAGATAGAATGATTCTTTGGGGACGTTTTCTCCATCGTTGATTCTCGGCTTGCGTTGGCGAGGGTGACGCAGCAATTTGTTATTGCTATATTGTTGCAGATGGGATTTTTATATTCTCATAGTATTTAAATTAGGGTTTATGGAACGTGTATGAAAAATTTCAACTTGAAAGGTTCACTTTTCCGGAAAATGCAGCGACTTTTTAAGGACCTTATCACAATCGCTGAAACTACCCTTGTATCAACGAGGACGACTCAGAAATTTTTAATTATTATACGATTGCAGATAGACTCTGTATATTTTCATACTATTTAAATTAGAGTTTGAGGAACATGTATAAAAATTTTCAGCTTAAAGAGTTCACTTTTCCGGAAGATAGGATTTTTTTAGGGACCCTTTCTGAATCGTTGAAACTACCCTTGCGTCGACGAGGACGATTTAGAAATTTTTAATTACCATAAGGTTGCAGATAATTTTTCTAGGTTTTCATAGTATTTAAATTAGAGTTTGAGAAAGGTGTGAAAAAATTTTCAGCTCGAAAGGTTCACTTTTCCGGAAGATACGATTTTTTTTAGGGACCTTCTCTAAATCGTTGAAACTATCCTTACGTCGAGCAGGACGATTTAGAAATTTTTGATTACTATAAGGTTGCATATAGACTTCCTATACTTTCACAGTATTTATATTAGAGTCTGAGGAACGTGTATAAAAATTTTCACCCAGAAATCTTCGCTTTTCCATAAAATACAACAAATCTTCCACCACACAGTCATCATCCTCAATTTAAAACACAGCCTGCGCCTTAACCATTTCCGTTATTAAATTCGTAATGTCATAATAACAAATCTTCATCGCCTTCCTCGCACCATCAAACTACATAAACTAAGATAAAATACCATCCAATAAACTAAAATAAAATAAAATTATTAACTCACCTACCGGTTGCTCAAATCGTTACAACGAAGCGTCATCCTCTCCGGCATTCGAAAAAAATACAAAAGCGTGGATCCGCTTTGCAACAGTACGAGGCAACGATCTGCGGCACGTAATTACACGTGTAAATTGCTCGGATATCTTCAGATACCATCGCAGAACGTTTCTGAAATGAATTCCCCGGGCAGAAATTGCCACCGTCTCGCGCGCGCTCGTTTATCCGTTACGATCCGCGTCGAATATATCGGCGATTCTGTATGCTAAGTGGCAATTCCCTCTACATTTTCGCGGCTGGTACGCGCGGCCGGTTTTCATAGAGTTTCGCCGGAGCAATAACGCGCGTTTATTCCTTCTAGCACGCGGAGAACCCGAACGATTCGTAGCGGGACGCGGACAGTTAACCAAAACCAGCCGCCGAGTCTCCGGAATCGACGACGCAATAAGACGGTTTACGGCGTTGCGCGCGGATATTATCTGTTCTTGCTCGCGATGAGACACGCGCGTAAACTTCTCGCGATGATTTCGCGGGAGTCGGAAATTCGACGAGGGGCCAAGCCAGAAATTCGACGCGCGCGTCGCTCCCGGTTAGTTTCCCGATTCGAGGCATGCGGGATTTCGGTGTTCCGCGACGGGACCCCCGATGTACACTTTGATCGCGGTCGCGATGCTGGGTTCAGCTCGTTGAAACGTGCTCCGATATTACTGTCGCGTTACCCGTTCAGCGATTCCCAAAAGCATCGAACACGCCGTTCGCTGCGAGTCGATAGTGTCGGCGCACATTCGTTGATTTTTCTAGATTTTTTTACCTTTTGTTGCGATCTAAAATGAGAGAGAAATAGAGAGAGAGAGAGAGAGAGAGCAGAGTTCTCTATTTTTATTTGTCATCGCTGTCGTGTAATTTTACTCATCCATTTGGATCGCTGATTTGTCGATAGAAATATTCTGTTATAAAATATTCTGTCATAGAAATATTCTGTTATAAAATATTCTATCATCTAAATATTCTTTAAAAAGAATAGTATAGATAGTGTAGATAGTATAAATAATTCGGTAATTTAAGTATCTGACACAAAGTACTTAATATAATACTAATATTACAGAAACTAGCATCGTTCATTCTCTGTCAAATAAATTCGCACAAATTAATTTCTGGAAATTCGTCTAATTTCAGAGCTATTTCATACAATTTCCACTTGCATTATCCTATATATAATCAACAAAGTTCGTCCAAATATGAACATCGCAAACCACTTCCCTTTAATACAAAGTAAATCGCTGCCTCGAAGCGATTCTCCTCGATGCAAACGCAAAAGCAGCGGCGTTTGATTTCGCCTATCGTTTGCCTTTGTATGATTTTGTATATACCGCACCGTTGATAATATTTCACGATCTGTTATCAAAAGCGTCCAGCGCCAACTTGCAACAGTTTATGAAAAACACTAATTAGACCAACAGATTATCACAACGCGGTATTAACAACACGAGAGCATCGACTCGCGAGCCGAACACCTAAAGGGATAAGTCACCGGACGCTCTTTAATCTCGGCTCGATAGACAATGGCGATCGATAACGCGCGCGTAAACTTTCACGATTAAACAATCGTGAACGCGCGATCTGTTTCGCGGCGCACAATGGCGTTCGCGATGGTGGTTGCTGAAACCAGCTCCGGGGATGCGGATCGGAAGGGTTGGGAGAAGTTCGGCCCCGACTCTCGGCGCTTCGCGAGAAAAGTTCTACTTTAGAACGCTTCCTGCTTTCGGCAACTCTGCCGCGTTTAAGAACAATTGTACGGAATCGTACGAAACAGATGAAACAGATTAAACAAAGTTATGGTTCACAGTTGCGGATTGAAGATACGAGGTTACAGGGAGACGTTTGGAAACGGCGTGATTTTTTTATTGACACTGATATGATAATCAGATTGATACTGATTCTGATTTCTGGTTTGTCTTTCTGTGATACAATAAATGTCGATTAACGAGGTAAAAATGCAGTATTAACCCTTTACGCTACAATAGCGACTGAGAGGCACAGCTGAAAATAAATATACGCTTTTCAAAATCATTTCTATATTATTAAATTTATTTATAGTTAAAGATATTTATTTATAGATAAAGTCCAAGAATGACAGAATCAAATTCTCAGAGAAACAGAAGAAAAACAGAGAAACAGAAAATGCACGGTAAACAGATGCACGTACCTCGCGTTTCGGTAAACGTTCTTGATTCCAGCAATCACGGAGAGCCGGCCAAAGGGTGGTCGAAAAGGGGCAAAGCCACGAAAGAGGTTGTTCAGCGACCCGGCTCCGTGGTCCAGTTGAATAGGGCCCGCGGCATTCGCGACTGACACTCGCAAATTACCCTGACAGCTCTTTGGCCGGCTCGAGGGTGGGAATCGCTTCAATCTCCTCGCCGAAACTGGCTCGCGCCAACCTTCCTCTCTCTCTCTCTCTCTCTGTCTTTGCTCTCTCTATTTATCTCTCTCTTTCGCTCTCTCTGTGCATGGACACTCGAATGCAGTTTCTCATAGATAAAGGCCCGTACGCAGTCGGGCGGCGATCGTTTCCCTCGCAGCCGGAAGACTGTTCGCGGCACATTCCAGCGCATTGTTCCCTCGCAGCCGGAGGGTAATTTAGAGCGGTCGTTGCTGTTGCTTGCTTGCTTGCTTGCTTGCTCGCTGTTGGCTGGCTGCTCGCTGTTGGCTGGTAGCTCGCTAGCTCGCTTGCTAGCTGCTCCGCCGTTCCCGTTCCTCCGCGAGGCGGCGGCCGCTCGTCTTCTTCGGTAATAGCTGCTCTCCCCTTTCCGCGTCTATTGTCGGGCCGCTTAATAGCCAGCCACGGTCAATTTCTCCGTTAGCTTCTACTCGGACGGGACTCGAGCCACCGCGCCGCCACTCTCCGGTTCTTTTCCGCGCGAGCCGCGTCCATGGAGATCTGATAATTAACGATGGAATCCGGGATAGAGATGTTTTCCTCGCCTAAACGATCTTCGTCGGATGCCGGTTCGAACGATTTCCGAGTAGCGATTTCCGAGGTCAAGGTGCTGGATGCATGTTATGGTTGTTGGTTCTGGGTGGAGGATACGGTTTCTTAGGCTGAAGAGCTTTTTTAATCCTTTGCACTCGAATCGCACTTAAATTGTTCTGTCACCTACTAAAATTATTTTTATAGCAACGAAGTTTTTGGATAAAAGTAAAAGTAATTTTGGATAAATTGTTAAAAATTAATCGAGGATTGAATACGACTCGACGAAGTCGTATTCGAATGACCTCTCGTATCCCGACTCTTCCTCTCGTCCTGAACGCTCGAAAAGAGCCACGATTCCCGGCTCGAATTCATCGCCGCGAAAATTTGATAGCTCTCGCGCCTCTAACCCCGCAATCTCGTTCGCGAAAACACGTTACGGCGGAAACGAATTCTCCGCGACGGAAATAAAGAGCGTCGAAGAGCACGCGAAGCCGGCCGGCGCGCGCCTCTGCATCTCAAGGCACTTCGCCGACGCGCGGAACGCAGAAGTAACCGGTCGGCGTGGAATCAGGACCACCCCTCCTTCGAATGATAGGTGCCATTGCCCCGGTCGTAAAGAATCCTCCGTAAAGTATACGCGTTTCGATTCCAGGCTTCGGACGCTCCAAGATTGCCGGCGTTCCGCGCGGTCGATATAAAAGAAAGCATCAAGTTTGAGTGGCACTACGCGCGCGGCGAGGAGCGCCCGTAACCCGATCGTATTACCGGGGCAAGCTACGCGCCGCGCGCGGTGCCGCAGTCCTCTCGCTAATGGAATGCGGAATACGCATCCCAGATTCGGTTACATAAGCGGGCACAATAGCGGCAGATCGATTCTTCGCCGGTGATGTTCGCGCGATTGGAGGGGGACCGTGGTGTGGGAACCGGAAGTCGGAGGGTAATTACCTCGGGGACCGATGATTTTGTACAGTGTCTGAAAACGCCGAGCGTTATAAACAATTCCTAGACATTTTGTATAACAGCTAGGCTTTTTTCATATGTTACCGCCAACGCAAAAATTATTTTCTTAACAGAACAATTTTAATGCTGCCTCATAGTCACTGCTCGAGAGTAAAGGGTTAAAAAGATGAGACGTAGAAGAGAATCGCTTTAACTTTGTAGGATTCGACAAAAATAATTTCCTGATAGAACGATTTCAGTGTCGCCTCAAAGTCGCCACTCAAGAGCAAAGGATTAAGAAAATGAAACGTAAAAGGGAATTGCTTCAATTTTGTAGTGTTCGACAAAAATTATTTTTCCTGACAGAACAATTATAATGTTGCCTCATAGCCATCGCTCAAGCGCAAAGGGTTAAAAAGACGAGGCATAGAAGAAAGTTGCTTTAATTTTGTAGGAATCGATAAAAATTATTTTCCTGACAGAACAATTTCATTATTGCCTCGAAATCACCGCTCGAGTTCAAAGGGTTAAAAAGACAAAGCCTCGAACAAAATTGCCTTAATTTTCTAATATTCGACAAAAATCATTTTCCATGACAGAACAATTTCATTATTGCCCCATACCACTTTGTATCAGCCTTCCAACCGCTCGAATTCAAAGGGTTAAAAAGACGAGACCTCTAACAAAATCGCTTCAATTTTCTAATATTCGGTGGTTCGTCGGCGCGACGATGTTCGAGAGCGCGAGCAATCCGCGGAATCCGCTCGCAGCTGGATCCGCGTCTCGAAACAGACGAAAGAGCCTTGGAAAGGTCTGGGCAAACCTTGACCGCGCCATGTTGCGACAGGGTCGTTGGTACCCGCGAGTGTTTACCCTGTCAGCCATGCACCAGAATAGAACCAGGCCAGTCTCGATTGCTGCGAGAGATCTTGTTGCCGTGGAGAGCCGGCAGCATGGAACAATGCGTAAGTGTGTACGTGCTGCCCGGCGCGTGTACACGCCTCGCCAAATGTCTCGAAAATTTTTTGGGAAATGCCGGGCGATAAATCGGCGGAGAACAAAAGCGGTCTCGAACACGGCCAATTTCTAAGCTGCACTTAAAACTCCGTCTTGTCGGTGGAGGTCTATAAATCGCTTCTCGAGGATCACGCGAAGAGATGCTCTCAATGCGTGGCTTCTTCTGTGATGACTGATTGCCAACTGCAACAAATATGGGTATGGTTAGGTCTGGTGAATGTTGTTGCGCGATGTTGTAACATGTGTTTGTGACGATTCTGCGTAGTTTTGTGGAATAATGGAGATTTTGTGTAAATTGACCAGCGATTTTTCATGGAAGATAAAAATTGTTTGCATCAAATGCAAGACCTTCTATTTAATCTTTATTTAGTTTCTATAAGATTGTTTCTTTTTGAATTATTCCATTATATAACACCGTGACACCGTCACGTTCTTTTAATTTGATTCCGTCACTTTGAATCGCAACAATTCACTTCTCTCTTAAATGCATAAAATCCTCAACTTAATAACAACTTAGCAATGTAACAATAAAATATAAAAACTCGGGAGAGAACATGAAATATAATTCAATTATGTGAATTGCCATTGCGCTGGCTAAATATCCTCGGTAACGTCGGCAATTATAACTATTAAATATCCTAACATTAATAAACATTAATAAACAATATTAAACATATACAAAATTAATCACTTCACAAACTTAGCTTTCTGCTAATCGATAACATTAATAAATATCGACCAATTAATCTCTGTATCTAAACGCGAATGAACAAATTAGCGATTGGCGATATCAATGGTGTCCCATAAACTTAGCATCGTGATCGCAAAGCAGCTTTCGCGATAGATTCCCGAAGTGGATTTACTTAATAGAGCGTATTCGAATAAAACTGGCACGGTTCGACCGAGCCGCTACGATCTTATCATCGCGTGGCGAGGCGAGCTCTAATCGCGTTCAGCAGCCGGCGCGCGATTCCGTGCGTCGGATCTGATCGGAAGGATCCGTTTTATAGAGCAGCACGCCGGAGAGTGGTCAGGGTCGTCGGGACAGCATCGCGAAGATCGGGCGACCACGGTGGGCGTCGCAGGAAGGTCGGTCGCGCGTTCCGTCGTTTTCGCGACTCGAATTGGTCCGTCGGATTAACGCTAGATTTACTAGAAATTTATCACTAAACCTACCAAGTCGGTCAAAATGATTCCACGCTTTTTCTTTTAGAATTTTTTAGATTACAAAGACTTTTACGAAATTATTAAGTGAAGTGAAATTATGAAATTATTAAATTGTAACACAAATGGAAGAAAATCTAAATAAATCTTGCCATTTTGCTAAAGCAAAACGCGTAGCCGCTGTTCGAGTTGCTTTAGTGTTAAGTATACCCATTTCTACCAAGAGAAATAATATAGAATATAATAATAGAAATAATAATAATGTAGAAATATAATAAAGAAATAATATGAAATTCGTAAAACTGAAACTAAAGAAAATGTTACACGCGGTAGGAATTTTCGATTGAAATTACGAAACCAGTCGTTTTGACTGGCAAATCTATTGTCATTGTTATGACTGGTCTGGTAAATCTAGCGTTATTACCAGTGGGTGTCGTTCGATCGAGTATCGGCGATCGCGCGAGCTGGCCGAACGATAAACCACGCGTGGCCGCGGTTCGAGGCGATTCACTCCCCTGGTTTCTGTGACGCTGCGGGGCCAAGTGGCCTGTTTTCAGCTGTGCCCCCCTCTCGACGAGAGGATCTCCGACCGTTATCTATCTGTTTCAAGGTTCCCTCTTCACCGGGAAATCGTGACTGCGAGACCTTTCGCGCCGATACGTCGCCTTCGCCGGCTTCGAAGGAATCGGAAAGATCGGGTGCATAGTCAGCTTGTGTAGGGTAGCTTAAATAAGAAAAAAAAAGAACTCATTTTTATTTGAAAATTAATGGAAAATGGGCTGAATTTTTATCTTGGTTTAAATTAATTTTTCTGTGAATTAATTTTCTTGATTCAGATGAATTTTTCTGTGGATTAATTTTCTTAATTTCAATGAATTTTTCTTTGAACTAATTCTCTTAATTTAAATATAAAATTACTTGGGGAAATGTCGATACATATATTACTATGTAACCTGAAAGCTACACGATCCTATAAATAAAATTAATAGGTTAATAGATTTTTTAAATTAGGTTAATGGAATTAAAGGTATTACGTCATTCAACCTTCAGAATAAAATAAAATTAAACTTAAACTAAATAAAATAAAATTAAACTTAAACTAAATAGAATTAAATTAAACTTAAACTAAATAGAATTAAATTAAACTTAAACTAAATAAAATGAGTAGGTTAACAGATATCAAATTACATTAACAAAATTACTTATATTAAATCTCTCAGCCATCGGAGTAAAATTAATCCTAAACATTGCGAATAATTAGCAAACATTGCCGATCCGAAACCCCGTCATACTTCACCATCAGCTCCGCAAGAGCCACACTGGTCGCTCGAAATAGACGATCGCCGAGAGCAGCTTAATCTCTCCATGCCCGAGGAACACGTCCAATGAGAGCGCACGCCGCCGAATGGAGACAATAATTCGTTCCAATTAAAGTCGCTATTCTTCAACCGGGAAAAATGGCTGGTCAGCGACGGCGCGTGTGTGTATGTGTGTGTGTGTGTGTGGGACGGGAGAACGAGCCGTCGTATCGAGTCGTCCTCTGCAGCATGTAGTCCGTTAATTTTTCAGAGGGGGGACCGAAAATATCGCGTGAACGTTAACGAAGAGTAATGAACTGGGTCGATCGTTCATTAATTCTCCCGAAATTCGGCAAATAGCCGCATCAGTCGTTGTTTCCGTGCTCGATTGGCTGCGGCGGGTCGCGCGTCAGGCGAAGAGAGAGAGAAAGAGAGAGTATCGATTCCGCGAGCCCGTGACTCGATTAGCTTTCTATCGATGATGTCGCTCCAGGTATTAATCATTCGGAGTAACTAGTCCAGGTGTATATTAGTCAATAACAATTGTTTGTTTCTTGAAATTGAATTTGTTACGGTGCAATTTTTATGTTGGCTCGAGATAATATTGTTGCGAGATCTGTTGGCTAAATGTGGTATACAATGTGGCATTTTATTCGTAGTTTATAATTGTTTATTGTTTTATTCGTAGCCTAGGCTAGTTGGTATTTTATTCGTAATTTACAATTATTTATTATTTTATTGGTAGGCCAGGTTATTTTTTATTCGTAGCCTACGCTTTTTACTGTTTTAGTCATAGTCTAGGCTATTTAGTATATTAATCATAGTTTACAATTATTTATTATTTTATTCGTAGTCTGGGTTATTTAGTATTTTATTCATAGTCTAGGCTATTTATTATTTTATTCATAGTTTACACTATTCACAATGTTATATAGTATATTATATTTTATTTTGTATTATATTTTATTTTATATCCATATTATACAGTTTTTAATGACGACACGATTGTTTCCTCACATTACATCGACTTAATTAACAACATTATCTTATCCCGCGTGGTGACTCCCCACGCGACCGTCCTCATCCGACGCGCATCCTGGAAAAAGTTCCTCTCGCCAAGTGGCACCAGGAATTAAAAACAGAGCCAAACGACTCAATTAGTTAGAAAGCCGTGGCTCGGCGTTCCAACGATTGAAACGGGTCCCGAGGATGAATCCATTTTGTCAAAAAGGGTATTAGCGAAATTACGGAGTGCCCTGGGTATAACAGGATGATCGTCCACTGGCGGTGCGCTGCGCGTTTGCTTTCCTTTACGAGCGGCTAAATTGGACACTGTTCGCAAGATTTAATAGTCGCCTAACCATTGATCCTTGAAAACGGGGTTGAAAAAACGTCGTTTTCGCCGATCCCAAGGTAATCTCTTTCTCTCGACGTTATTACCACCGTCTCGTTTTGATTCTCGCTCGAATGCCCGAAGTAAAATCGAAAGTACGGCGCCGACGAGATCGCGCAGATATTTCCAAGTGGCAAAAGAACCACCGACGCTGCTGAGAAATAAGGGAAATAAGGAAATAAAAGGGAAACGCGTGCTGTACTCGAAAAAAAGAACGAGTATAGCATAGCTTCTTCTTTTTTCCCCTCTCTCTCTCTCTCTCCGGTATGGAATAACAGTTCCCGGTCTGGCTTTAAGAACAATGCCTGTGACCCATTTCTGTTCGAGCGAGTGGAAATATCGCGTAGTTTCGTCGCGACAGAGTCAATCACTTCTAAGGGCATTCAGCGTTCCCGCGTTCCATTTCGAAATCGGCGTTTTTAAGAGAACGTACATTAATGCGTACATGCGCGTGTGTGTGAGTATAGGGGCCCGGCGCTCCGGCATAATTGAACTGTCGATGCCGCGGCGTCGGTTCCGCAACCGGAGATAAACACGCTTTAGAGCGCCGCGGCCTAGGAGTGGCTTGTCCGTGATCGATACGCTCTCGTTGTGTATAGGGTCAGCGAACTGGATGTAATCTCGCGGTCGTGGAACCTTTCAGTTCCGGCGTTCAACACCTTCTATTGTACCCGCGCCCGCGCCCGCGCGACGATACCCGCCGAGGGACTCCGAAATGTTATGCACCCGAGATACACCCGGAAACGGCGAGAGGCTACTTCAACCCGGAACCAGAACGTTCAGACGGCCGACGCCGAGCGACTTTTTTTACTGGGACACCGCGCGCGGAGCTCTCTTTCATTGTCGCTGTTTTCTGCGCGGCTCTATTCACCTTTCAACTGACTCGGGAATTCTTTGGACCGTAGGGGGGGATGCACAAATTGGGCCTGTTACGGGCAATCGAGCGCGGTCGGGAGAGAGAATACGGAGAAACGTTTTATTACCGAACGATAGCGTAGAATAACTTTATCAATTTTTTTGGAGGGGAATTATGAACATTTTTGGGGTCGCTTATTTTTGTACTTTTTTAGTAATGTTTCAAGGAAGTGTAGAAATTTTTGTATAGAGAAAAAAAATCACAATCGGGCCTGTTGCAAATAATCAAGCACAGTCGTGGCAGAGGATCCAAAGATGACTTTCTATTCTAGAGTACAACAATAGACTAACTTTATGAATTTTTTGACGCGAAACTGTGAAATTTTTTCAGATCGCTTATTTTTGTACCTTTTTATGTACGTTTCAACTATCCATAGAAATTTTTTGATATAGGAAAGATCACGATTGGGCCTGTTGCAAATAATCAAGTGCAATCATGTAAAAGGATGCAGAAAGAGCATTTTACTGCAAAATGAAGCCTATGGCTAGCTTCATGAATTTTTTGTCATGGGATTATGATACCTTTTTAGCATCACTCTTTTCTGTATTTTATATTCGTGTTCCAACAATGTCTAGAAATTTGTTGGCGCCGGAAAAATCAAAGTGGAGGTTTTTATTGACAATCTAGTGCAGCGGTGTTAGGGTATCCAAAGTAACGATGTACTTTCTCCGAAGAATATTGGGCGTACCAAGCTAACTTTATGACTTTTTTATCGCATAACTACGCTATATTTTACTATGGCTGTTTCCTATACATTTTTCCCATGTTTCAACAGTTTATATAAATTTTTAACGCAACACAGTTTAAATTAAAACGAATCAATCAAATCTTTTACTATTTTGCATTTCTCCATCTCCAACGTTATTCACGAGCCTCCACGCCTAAAACTTACAAAAACTCATCTTCCTACAATAATTCAAACGCGTGCGAAAAGCACGCAAAAAACGGCACGTCTCGCGCACGTGCTCCGACACCAAGAATTTTCGTTAAACCGTAAACAACCGTTATTCGCTCCATCGATCTTCCTCACCAACTTTTTCAATTTTCATTTCGCCCACCTTTTTTTACTTTATCTTCTCCGATTCGCCGTCTGCGAAACTAGAACAAAAACTTGTTCGAACTCCGCCGTGACACCGACTATAACCGAGGAGGAGAGGCACTGGAAGTCGGCGCCAAGTTTGAGGTCAATCGATCGCGCAGATCTCGAGATAACGTGTTCGCCGTATCATTGCTAATTAGGCAAGAAAATTGTACTTGCACGGAGTCTCGCGGCACAGCGAAGTTAATCGGTAATCAAACATTGAAACGAAAGCAGTATCGAAGTGGAACAGCGCCGGTAATTGCTAAACTTGGAAACGAGTAACAGCGCGTCTCTGTTTTGTGCAACAACTGCCGTGATTGTATCAGGTTGGTGCATATGAAATTTCGGATGTTTAAATGAATATATAAAACTGTATATCTTTGTTCAGAAGCGGTTGATTTAATCAAAATATGCTTTTGATAGTTTACATTGAGTATATAAAGTAGTATAGCAAAATATGCCTTGAATACTTTATATTGAGTATATAAAGTAGTATAGCAAAATATGCCTTGAATACTTTATATTGAGTATATAAACAAAAATCCGATATTTCATATGCACCAACCTAATAGTTCGACGATACTTTATCAAGCATACTCGAGACTTTATTAAGCATACTCGATACTTTATTTAGCATACTCGATACTTTATCAAGGATATACGGATACTTCACCTAGCTTATACGATACTTTATCATACTCGATATTTTATCAACCATACTCGATACTTCATCGACCATATTCATCGTTTTATCGTACTCGACGCTCCGCCCTGGAAAAGTCCGTCGAAATCGAAAGCTGCGATTTTCCTTTCGCGCACGTGTCCCCGCGTTTAATTGCAGAACCGAACGCGACAAGTTTCGCGGAATCCCGCATTGTTCTCCGACTGTCTAACAGCCGGGGAGTTAGCCGAGTGAAAGTAGCCGGTCGGAACAAAAACCGTCGAAACCGAGGAATGCAATCGCGTTCACGTGAGACTAATGGCAGCGAATTAAAGGCAGCGAGCGCCTCCATTCTTATTAATTCTGTGGATAGGCATGGATATTAACCCTTTGCAGTCGATGTTATTTGAACCGGAAATCTGAAATAAAATTTCCGGTTTACAGTATTTCTATTTTATGTAACAAGGTGCACTTTTATGCGTGCGAAATCGATTTTCATTACTCGCGTCAATAGTTTCACTATGAAATAATTTTTTAAATGGAAACTTTGTATAAAAAAACTTTATATAAAATTTGAGACGCGGTAGAAGGATTTAGTAGTGTTTCACAGTCACCACTCGAGCGCAAAGGGTTAATATTTCCAATCCAGCACCTCGTTGTTTCAAAATTACAGCGACAAAGGGAGCCTGCATCGATTTCGAGAAAGCGGCTCGCAACGCCTGTTCGCTTCTGCATCATGCACTCGTTTCCCCATTTTTCTACTCTCTTTCAACCATAAAGAATTACCTGCGACAACAGATTTAATAACACCACTTACGCCGTCGCTGCCTCGTTAATCCGCCAATTAAATTATGCCGCTTTTTCTCTCGCCTTTCGACATTGCCGCAGCGTCGCCCCCCAAAAAAATACGATAACCTGGCTCTTCTCTGGAGTGGACATATCGCCTGCTTTTTCAGCTCAGTTTAGTTTTATTAATATAACATGGTCCGTCATGGCACGCCGTATGGTTAAATTCGTAACAGAGTGATTAACTTTTTGAAGACCGCCGGAGCGTTGACGAGTATGAGAACATTTATGTTTCAATTGTGCGGCGAAACGTGACGGTGATTTTCATTCTTGTTAACGCGACGGTCGAGAAATTAATTACGTTGTTGTTGTTTGCTCCGGGATGTTTGTTAAAACGTGATGCGATGGACGCGATGGTGAATCGTGGTTGCGATTGAAATAAAAATGGCGTGGATAATTGTGGTAATAATGGTAAGAATAATAGGGAGAATAATTGCAAGTAAAAATTGCAGAAATTGCAAAAATAGCAGAAATTGCAAAAATAGCAAGTGAAAATTGTAAAAATTTCAAGTGAAAATTGCAAGAATTCCAAATAAAAATTCCAAGTAAAAGTTGTAAAAATTGCAAGTGAAGATTGCAAAAATTTCAAGTAAAAATTGTAAAAATTCCCAGTAAAAATTGCAAAGATTTCAAGTAAAGATTGCAAAAATTCCAAGTAAAAATAGCAAAAATGGCAAGGAAAAATTGCAAAAAATTGCAAGACTATATCTTCGCACCTATAACACAGTACTCGTCGACCGCGAGTAATTTTAGAGCGGCGATTGGCGGAGCCGATACGGCGATAAAGCTCGCCGGTGAAATGCAATCGCTGCGAATAGACGTTCGGACGCGTGTCCGCGCTAGGACCACTCTCGCTGTCGCATTTTTGGCAGCCGGTCCTTTCAACGGAACACCGGATCTACGCGGCCCCCACGTTTCCGCGAACGCGATTTAGCCGCGGCACGCGCGGCCCACGACGTTCTCTACACCCTTTCGTGAGAAACCGACGGTTTCTCGGAACATAGACGAAATTATGCGCGCGCGCTCCGTCGCTCGAAAAACAACGGCGGAAAACCGTCTCTCTGTAGCCGGGAGACCCGACGCGCCAGAATTAGCCGGCGAAAATCCTTTCGGACACTTCGCCGAGCTCCAACAATGGACGCGGCCGATTTCATTGATCTCGGATTCGCTTCTCATTGAGGCGAGCGCGTTCCGTGGGACGCGGTTTAGGATACTTTGATTAAAGTAGCGAATTCTTGTATAGATGGTGGTTTTTGGTAAATTCGATGGATTTGGGTACGTTGCATATGGAAACGATTTATATTCAGAATAGATGTGTGCCTCTTGCGGAGTGTATAGAAGATAGTAGACAAGATAGTATTTGGAAGATTATGCTTCCAATTTTTCTGTAGCTCGATAATATGTTTATATAGTGTAATATTTTTATATAGTGGTTCTTTGCGAAGGTTTTCGATGATCAATTGCAATCAGAAATAATCGGATAAATATAGGTAAAAATTGATTTGCTAAATGGCAATAATAGGCAATAATTAAAATGTTGATATTTTTAATTAAAATATGGCCGATTCAAATCGGTCGAAAATAAAATCAAAAATAATCTGATATGTATGGGTAAAAATTGATTTTTAAAATGGCATTATATTCGACCATTAAACTATTCATTCTTTAATAAAAATAACGCCGATCCAAATCGTTCGAAAATAAATTCGTATTTAATAAAAATCGTTGCCATAGTCCTTCTCATATTTTAACCACTTTAACCCCTTGCGACTCTTTTCAAGCTGCGTTAATTAGCACTTATTTGTCCTGAATATTTATCTTAATAGAACCAAATAATTCTTGTTCGCTATATTGTCTTTATTACTTCCGTTTACAAACGTTGATAACAAAAGAATTCGATTTGATTTCGATTTAGGAAAAATTGTTTCGTCATTATAGCTCAAGGGGTTAAGAGCTGATGCCACTTGCAATCTTTACCAAAAATTTCCAATCATACTCGACGAGAATCCTCAGAATCGTCGCAGTTGCCGCAACTCGCATCGTCTTATTCCCACTCCGCTTCGCGGAAACGCGTCGCCGCCTAGCGAGAAGAGTTTCGCAGAAAATGAATCGGCCGAATCGTCGCTACGATCGCAAAATTCCTAAACTACGATAAACTACGATTTGCTACGATCGCAAAGCGTCGCCGCAAGTTCAGCAGAGAACCGTTTCGCGTCTCGTATCCGCTCCGATGAACGTGTCCGATGATGTCACCCCGATCTCGGGTCCTCTCCTACGCGCGCGCCCTGTCCCCTCCCCCCCCTCCCCCCTTGCCTGCCGCCTCGTTGAATTCCTACGCGGAAATGCGGCCTGACGAAGTGTGTCGAGTCGTTCTTGGCGTACTTCCACCGGGAAAATAGACACGGGGCGCCTCGGTACCCCGAATCACTGCCAGGAGAGCGGCTCGTTCCGAAGTCGGTTCGATTCGCAATTTGGGGGGGACACTGGCGCGCTGCACCGCGGACCCGTCGACGATATTTCGCTGGACCTCTCCAACTTTACGAGAAACGTTATCGCCCTCGAATTAGGTGGACGAGAGGAACCTTTGGCTATGCCTCGCGGATGGTCGTTACTGTGTTACGCTGCGCGAACATATTCCTCGGAATAGTTCGGTCGGAAGGAAATACTGCTCCGCGGGTCCTGGAACTGTCCCTGCTCTGGGTCATTGCGACGGTTTAACCCTTTCGCTGCGGCGCGCTTGCGGCAACGTATGATAGCTGCGAGTGGAGCGTGTTAGTTAGCAGTTGACACTGAATGCTACGAAGTAAACAGATAGTTCTCGTTCTTCAAATTTTACAATATTTAGTAATATACATTTTTTTAAAGTATCACTTTCTAAAATGTGAAGAATTTTTAATCGTAATTTATTTTGTTAAATATTGTGTTACAATGCTTATAATATTGCCAGTCACTCGATCAAGCACTGATTTGCAAAATGGCAATAATTCGACCATCAAAATGTTCACTTTTTAGTAAAGATATGGCCAAGTTATGAGATTCAATACTTTGACTCGGAATAATTTTTAGACTTCGACTTTCAGAATAATTTTTAGACTTCTTTGCAGTTCGACTTTCAAAATAATTTCTAGATTTCTTTGCAGTTCGACTTTCAGAATAATTTCTTAGATTTCTATGCACTTCGACTTTCAGAATAATTTTTAGATTTCTATACACTTCGACTATCAGTACAACAATTAGAGTTTTTAATTTAAGGGTTAAACAAATCCACCAGCTCTGAATCATAGAAGAACGCAATTCCTACAGCGATTTCAATAAACCAAATATTCACTAAAATCAATCGATTAAATACCAAAGCAGAGACATCACGTGCTACTATTTTGTCAAGTATTTTATCAAACGTTCTGTCAACACAGTGGTCGATAGGCTCGATACGAAAACGTTGGCGCTTGTCGAGGGTCGAAGATAATTCGCGAGTACACGGCGTGTTTGGCGAGCATTTAGCCGGATCCCTCGGCACGCTCCTCGAAATCTCCGTTGTCTAATCTCGGCTAATCTGATCCCGGCGGCGTTTAACGAATAATCGGGTTTAGGTTGCCGGCGCCCGAGAGAGAGAGAGAGGGACCACGTGTGTCGGTTTTATCAGCCTGGACGAAGTCTCCGGCGGCGCGTTTTCCTCGGATCGGGCAAGATCGCGCTCGCGCGCCGCAATGTCAACACGATTACTGCCCACGGTGTCCAGGGGGATCAGACGTCCGCGTTTATCGGAAGGTTACCCGTATATCTTGTCAGTCTGCCCACTCACCTGCCGTCCGCGGGCCGGCCACCTGCCCTTCTCCTGTCCGGTTTGAGTAAGGTAACGGTTCCATCCGCGTCGAAGGAGCTTCGCCGCGCGGAGCGAAGATAAAACGAGCACCGCCTGAGAGAGAGAGAAAGATGTAATAAAGAGTGAGAGAGAGGGAGGGAGAGAGAAAGAGGGAAAAAGAGAGAGAGCAAGATGTAATAAAGAGAGAGCGAAAAATAGAGAGGGCAAAATAGAGAGAGAGAGAGAGAGAAAAATAGAGAGAACGAGAGAAACAGAGAGAGAGAAAAATAGAGAGAGCGAGAGAAACAGAGAGAGAAAAATAGAGAGAGTGAGAGAAACAGAGAGAGAGAGAGAAAAATAGAGAGAGAGAGAGATAAAAATAGAGAGAGAGAGAGAGAGAGAGAGAAAAATAGAGAGAGAGAGAAAAATAGAGAGAGCGAGAGAAACAGAGAGAGAAAAATAGAGAGAGCGAGAGAAACAGAGAGAGAAAAATAGAGAGAGCGAGAGGGGTGGGTCGTGAGCGCCGGATATTTTTGCGTGACATTAAATTCGCGCGGCTGCCGGATTCAAAGTGGACGCGATTTTTCAACGCCGACTCTTCTATCTCCCGGCTAGCTTTTTTGATAAACGTCGCCGCCTCGGAAATACGCGTGGCGGAATTAGAGTCGCCTCTTCAGCGGGAATTCGGCGCGTCTTGATGACCCTCTCACTGGCGACTAAAAAAGTCGCGTATACTAAATGCACATGATTGATATAGTTTAATCAATTTCTTCCGAAAGGAATTACAATTGTTTTGTAGACCTTGATTACATTCCTAGGCTACTTTGACCGTCTATAGGCGCTTAGAAATGTTGCGTTTGTAACACCTATTTGTGTTCTGACAATTTTATCGATAATTATTCCGATGTATTTTACTATAGGCAAAAGGCGCGAATGTGTAGTGCGACGAAAACTCGATGAAAACTCGACGAAAATTCGAACCGAAGGGGAAAAAGGAAATTTTCTTTTATCACAGAAAAGTATTTTGAGAAACAATATATTTTCAAGTTTTGCCATCGGGGATACAGCATTGTTCGACGCTGAAAGGATTTATATATCAGTCGCAAATTTCAGAAGCTTTCGGAGTTCGGCATCTATTTTGGAAATATTTTGCATCTACGTGCGTCATTCCAGAACGGTGAGTTCGTTTCGAAAATGCCGTCGCTTGATTGTCAAAAGGGAATTTACATCACCGGATTCCCTCGGCGGCAGAACCGCATGCATAAAAGATGAATCACAGTTTCGAGTTTATTCAAGTTTATGCGATTAAAATTGTTCTTTGTTAACATACTCAGACGTACTAGATAAAACTCTTTCCCTTCGACGAGCTTTCTCTTTTCGATGATTATTATTAAATCATGATAATAAAAATCATTATTATTTAATAATGATTATTATTAAAAAGTCGACGCAGTTCTGACTACTTTCGTATTATATATTTCATAAGAAATGTTACAAATGTTACCAATATCACAAATTAAAAATTGATTCGCACTTCTACCAAGAAAGCGAAATAACCTGACATAACCGACTTTATTATTTTACAATTATACTAACGCGATCGATGGTAATAAGTGATAGCCGCTAACGCGTACGGAATCGTTCGTTTTCGTTTACGGTGGCCGACGGCACGATAACAAGTTTCCCCTGGCGTTATCTCGAGCGCCGAGAGCAATCGATCGCCGATTTCCCGCGGCGAACGGAAAATTAACGTCGAGGTTTCGCGTTCTATTTAATTGCTTCGTTAGCTCGTCAGCAAAAATTTCAAGCGTCACACCCTCCCCCCCCCGCCTCTCTCCCCGTTCGCCGTAACAACTTTCTTCGGCGAAGTTCCGTTGAAAATCGCGAGAGGAAA
The DNA here is from genome assembly GCF_028453695.1 of Augochlora pura. Classification (NCBI taxonomy): domain Eukaryota; kingdom Metazoa; phylum Arthropoda; class Insecta; order Hymenoptera; family Halictidae; genus Augochlora; species Augochlora pura. The sequence continues at coordinate 6,074,480 of NC_135779.1, forward strand.
GTTCGCGAAAAAAGCTAGCCGTCTTCTTGGTTCGATGACTCTCTGATCGGCTAATGACTGCCCGAGAAGAAAAATTTGACGAAACCGGGATGAGATGCGAGGCTATGAAACGCGCCAATTAAATCGCCGCTCACTGGTCGCTTTCTTCGATCTTTTGTTATCCCTTTCACAATTGAAGAAGGGAGACTGTACTTCTCATTATTTTCCAATAAGCGTAATCTGCTAAATATTTATTTATATAGGATAGTTTTCTAAATATTTACTTGGGAGATTATTTATTATATTTTTATCTCAAGTTTATTTTATTCCAAATTATATTCACAATTTTTATCTGTCCATTTCATTCTGTCACAATTGAATTCGAGAAACCACAATTTTTATCATTTTCCAGGAGCATAATCTGCTAAATATTTACTTAGCAGATTATTCATTGTATATTTATCTCAAATGTATTTTATCCCAAATTATTCATACCTCTCACCCGTCCATTTTATTCTGTCCTCGAAGTACTCCAAACATCCCGAGCGCCTGTTTTTCTTCTCGCAGAAATTACAATTCAAATAGCCAGCGATCTTCGCTTTTTTACGCGGGACGAGTATACTCGTCTAAACACCGTCGCATCTTCGCGACGAGTGCGCTCGTCTCGCACAGTTGAACCGATCAAAAAAAAAGTCGTCCCACCAAAGCCAATAATAGCCAGCGTAGCTGATTCACGAGATCGATCGACGAGCTCCGTAAACACCTGGCCTAAGGATCATCCCGTCTGGGGAGGAGGCCGCGAATGTGTGTCATCAAAAATTTATACAAAAGATCTCTTAACGCCGGTGCAGAGCCTCGTTGACCTTCTTCCGCTTTCTCGCGAGGTTGTTTCAGAATTACACGTAGGGGGATGGGCCGTCCTCTCTCTCCGCTCCGCTCGTGTTACGCGAGTCGAGAGTTCCTCCCGAAGACGCGTCGCGATGATTCTTTTATGACAACTTGTCATCATTCTTTTATGGCAACTCGCAATGATTCCTTTATGACAACTTGTCATCATTCTTTTATGACAACTCGCAATGATTCTTTTATGACAACTCTTCATGATTCTTTTACAACAACTCTTCACCCCCCCCATCCGCCCTATCGTCTTCAAGTAGCCGCTTCGCAGGCGAGAACTCTAATTAATATTTCACGGGTCCACGGCGATACCCGGGACCACGTGGCCCGCGATCAGCCCTAGAGTCCGCGTCATTTATTCAGCTAACGATGCATACGCTAACGAGCAAGAACTGGTAAACAGCTTTCGGGAACTCGCTTTTTGAGAGCGGCGTTCACCTGAAATCTCGACACTCTCTCGGGTGGGGGGGCACCTTTGAAACTTTCAACTTTGATACTGTGTGCACGACCCCGATGCTTGCGCAGATTGTTCGTTATTAACGCTTTGACCGCCGCGTTTTGAACAATTTTATTTAATCGAGTTGGAAAATTTTATTTAATCGAGTTGAAAAATTTTATTTAATCGAATTGAGAAGCTGGGCGACGTTAAGGACATTTTCCGAAAAAGGAAGGCGATAGGAAAGGAAATATATAGTTTCTAGTTGCTAGGGATGGTATTAATAGTTCAATAAATGTGTTTGGTAGTTTATTGCATAAATCACTGTGCTTTGTGTGAGCTTAATTAATTGAATTTTATTCCATTTTATTTCCTTCCTTTATCTCGTCTGTTTTATTCAATTTCATAGCATGCGTACTAATAAAATCAGAACGACATTATTTACTAACTTAAAAATTAATTTTCTAATCAAATTGAACAACTTTCTCAGCCATGTATAGTCTATAGATATCTCTAAATTTTTTAGAGTCAGTAAAACAATCTTACTTACTCCTAACAATTATTTCTCTTTAATTCAATACAAATTCCATTTTGCCTCGCTACTATTATTATATAATATGTATCGAACAAATAGTACCAATGTAGTTTCCGTGTAGTGCCAATGTATAGTCTACACACGTCGCCAAACTTCTTAGAGTCAGTAAAACTATCTTAGATATTCCTAACATTTATTTCTCTTTAATTCAATATGAATTCCATTTTGCCTCGCTACTATTTATATCGAACAAATGGCAACAGTGTAGCTCGAATCCTCCCTCATCTAAAAAAAGGGTAAGTCAATCTCTGTAACAGCGTGCCCCGTATGAAAGATGAATCGAGCCGATCGGGAATCACCGCGCGCGGCTTTTAGAACCGCTGTTCTCCGTGTCGATATCACGAGGTGATTTCATTAGCCGGAAAAGGGGGATGAAGAGACCGAGGTGATCGTGGAGGGAGGGTCTGTCAATGAAATATCGTCGTCGATAGACTGTCTCCGTTGGCGCGTTCCTCGCCGAAAGTTTTCCGCTTCGAGCTTCCTCCGCTTCTCCGCCGGTTTCCCGGCTCCGTTCCGCGGCGCGGCTCCTCCTCGTGGGAAGATCTGCTTTCGAGACACGTAGCCATGCGTGTCGCAACGATCGGGAGGGAGATAGCGTACCGATGGCGGGATGGTAGAGGGGTGAAGGTGGAGGAGGAGGAAAAAGGATGAGGAGGAGAAAGAGGAGAAAGAGGAGAAAGAGGAGGCGGGGACAGTATTTTCTCTTGATCGATGAAGAGCCTTTGCCACCTGATTGCTTTCCTCGCCGCGGCGCTCTTCTAAATACCCTTTGCTCGAACTTCGGCCGGCGAACTTGTCCGCTTTCCATGCAAATTGCAATCTAGCTTTTTCCATTCCACCCTCGTCCGACCACGTGTGCCGAGCATCATTCTTTTCTCGTTTCTTCGCCCGATTAAAACTCCACGATTTTCTCGATTTTCTCGTCGCGGCTGCATGAAACTTCGAACGTCTCGGCCCCCGCTGATAAATAGGCTCTCCGTGAAATTTACAGCGGGACACAATAGTCAAGGGTCTACTAAACGCGCGACCCTTTGGACCTGGTGCCCTTTAGAGCCGCTCCCCGGGGTACCTTTACCCACCGTAAACAGTGACGAGATGAATTTCTGACGTGCAACCACCCGCGGAAGTCGTCGTATTTTATTCAGACGTGTTTGTCCGCCCGGGCGACGTTTTACTTATTTATTTATGTAATAAACGGAGAGTGCTCTATGGAGGGGAACGTCATAGAGAGTCATTGGTAGGATGGTTATTTGGTTTATCAGAGTCATCTGCTTAACTTTCGTTTACAATTTTGATCCGTCGAAGACGAATTATATAGCAAAACCGTTTATTATAGAAATTACTAAGGATGACATTTATTACTTAAATTTAAAATATTAATTAAATAGCTGTTCTATTATATGGACGTGTATACTATATTCATAATTATAGTACAATCGAGGTTTTAACAGAGAAAGATAGAGCAGAGGAACACTCGTTGCGAAGGGAAGAAAATATAAAGCTTATGAATTAAATTTATAAATATAATATATATAATTCTAATACATATACCTTCAACGTTGAGAAAGTCGTCTTTCGACCACAACTATTCCACTCCTAATTCCTAGAGATTCTGCAACGGCGCTTGTTATTCGCTCGCGGGTCGTCGAAGCGTAGGCTGGCGTCGACGCGCCGGTAATTGGCTCACTCGAGCCGTTTCGACGGAAGGAAATCGAGGCGGGTGTTGCGATTCACTCGGCGCAGCCTCCGTTTCGCACCTACTTTCTCGCAAAACACTCTCCGGAGCGTCGTTGAAGAGGCGGAGGAGCGAACACCCGGTCCGCGCAACAGACCCCTTTGTGCTTGCTGTTCGCCATCGCCTCTAAATGCAGGCGGCGCACTCGAAACGAGAACCGTTTCCGCTGTTACACGCGGCCGAGGAGGCCCGCGACACTTTCGCGATTCCTACGGACCCACCTAGAACAACACCTCACGGCATCCAACTTCCGTTTTCGAGACGGAAAACGGAAGTTCGATGACGTTATCGGCGCAATTCGACAGCTTCGATGCAGTTTCGACGACGATTTTTATCCGACTGCATATCTCTCTCTTCTCTCCTTCCCTATCGTCTCTCTTTTCTCTTTTTTCTCTCTTCTATAATTTTTTCTCTCTCCTCTATATTTTCTCTCTCTATTCTATATTTTTTTCTCTCTCTTCTATATTTTTTTCTCTCTCTTCTATAATTTTTTCTCTCTCTTCTATAATTTTTTCTCTCTCTTCTATATTTTTTCTCTCTCTTCTATATTTTTCTCTCTCTCTCTCTCTCTCTCTCTCTTTATTTTCTCACACTCTGTTCTCTCCCATGGAACGGTCCCCAACCTTGGTCCCGTTCTGGAAAGCTCTTGGCGTCGATTTACTGTTTCTTCTTGGCGCCACTTCGTTTCGACTGGATTAATAGCCCGACACGTTAATTCGCTCTTCGCGCTCCTCTCTTCTCCCGCGTTTTTTGCCCTCTGCTTATGCCGCGACCGCTCTTGGAAATTTCACTTTTTCACGTCTTCGCAGCCTTAGCGAGATTAATGGCGCCTCTCCGCGGAAGCACGTGTTTTTTTTCAAAAGAGAGAGAGAGAGAGAGAGAGAGAGAGAGAGTGAGTTAGAGAGAGATTCGAAGGTTCTTAATTCACGCCCGCTGTCTAGATGATTGCTCTGTGTTTATTCAATGCTGTGCGAACAAGTCGGGCGCACTTAACCGCGGTATGCACGAGTTGCTGATCTTTAATTAATTTATGGAACTAGGTAAGAATAAAATATTTACTCGTTTTCATTTTAACAGAGTTCGAGCTTGCAATAGTTAACATTTATTCACAGATTTTATTCATTCAGCTGAGAAAGTGAAGATCAGAGTTTAATTCTTTATTTAATAATTTCTGATTTTTATTTGTATATTTAGGTTTTATTATCAATTTAATTTAGTCGCTAGACATGTTGCTAAACTGTGTTGAATGCAATAATACCAAAGAGCTCAGAATAATATTAATTTATTGATGTCAAAGGGTTATTGATGTCACAGTAAAGAATAATATATCAAATAATACACAAGGTATTAAATCGATAAAGAACGAAACAAAATAAAAACTGAGAAACTAACTAAATAAAAAGTAAAAAGGTAGCTAAATAAAAAAATACGAAATTAGCTAAATAAAAATTAAGAAACCAAGCAAATAAGAAATAATAAAGAAGTGCCATAATTGCACGATATACCATCCCCTATATTTATCTAAATTCTAACAAAAATATCCTAGGATAAAAATCATCGACCAAATATATCCATTCATACTCGAATAGAAATCAATGGAAGTCTCGTAACTCTGATCGAGCATCGTGGAAACGGCGACGGTCTCGCTGTTACATAAATATTTCATTTGTTCGGCAACAGTCGTCGGTAATCGGCCGCATCAAACTCCATTACCGTTCCCAGCGTTCCACGGCCGAGTCGAAACGGAAAGGTGGCTTCTCTCTCGCATCCTTCCTCTCTCCACCGTCGCCGATGGGAAATGGTGTATTGCGTCGTCCCATTTAGACAATGAAGCATTTACAGGGAGATCTGCAGACCTCGTTATTCAACGCGACCGTGTCAGTCGCGCATTGTGCCTCGCGAAATTCCCTAGCGCGCCGCCGGTGTATACGTGCGGCCGCCGCGCGATGCCATTGTCTGCGATCGTATCTTGCGGAGGATCGATTGCGCCGTCTTCCACGACGATTGATACTTTACGCGGTGTTCGAGTCGTCGCTTCGACCCCCGAGATTCGACCCCCTTGGATCTCGAACCCCTTCTTAGAATTTCGAAACCTTTCCTTGAATATGGACACCTTTCCTTGAATATCGAAACCCTTTCCTAGAATCTCGAAACCCTTTTCTCGAATCTCGATACCCTTTCCTAGAATATCGAAACCCTTTTCTCGAATCTCGATACCCATTCCTAGAATCTCGAAACCCTTTTCTCGAATCTCGATACCCTTTCCTAGAATCTCGAAGCCCTTTTCTCGAATCTCGATACCTTTTCCTAGAATCTCGAAACCCTTTTCTCGAATCTCGATACCCTTTCTTAGAATCTCGAAACCCTTTTCTCGTATCTCGATACCCTTTCCTAGAATCTCGAAACCCTTTTTCCGCCTGAGAGTCGCCATTCGACCGCAAAGGGTTAATATTTCCATTTCATGTGTTCCGAAAAAAATCGCGATCGTACAAAATTCCAATGCAAAATTGATGTGGCAGTGAAAAAGGTTGCACAGTCGACAAAGTATAAAAAGCATCGGAGGAAGGCGACTAATGGCGTGGATGCGTCCGCAAAGAAAGAAATTGCGAGAGTCCAGCAGAGGTAGAGAGAAAAAGAAAGAGAGAGAGAGAGAGAGAGATGAGGGGTGGGGTTAGCCAAAGCCGCGAAAATTGGAGAATCGTGGATACCGCCGAGCAATTGGCTGGTCGCCGGCCAAAGGTCCGATCGGAAAAAGCCGCGGGCCGGGTTTCGACTTCCGGCGGAAGCGGAGGCCTCTTTCCGCGCGGGCTCGTCTCCGCTCGGCTCCGGGCACCGCAAACGCGGCCGCGGAGTGTCGAGGACACCGGAGAGAGGATCTCTCCTCTCTCTCTCTCTCTCTCTCTCTCTCTCTCTCTCTTTCTCTCTCTCTCTCTCTCTCTCCAGTGGCGGCTCGCCGGTGCGCTTCTTTTTTAACCCTGAAAACGTGCCAAGACGGAGAGACGCATCTCGAGCCGCGCGCCGAGTAGCCGTGCGGAAAGAGGCGACGCGCGGGGGTGGCCGACAAGAAGTTGCCACGGGGGAAAAGAAAAAGATGAGGGACGGGCCGAGAGAGAGAGAGAGAGAGAGTGAGAGAGAGAGACCTTGGCGCTGCTGGGGACAACGATGAATGACAAACAGCGGCGAAGCGGGGTCGTTAGGACCAAAGTTTTCGGGGTATATACGCTTTCTTTCCACGGGGCTCTCGGATGCGCCGGCTGACACGCCCGGGTTGCTTAGGATGACTTCCGGTGTCGAGATGAGACTTTGATCGAGTTATTGCCGCCCTCGATTACGCGCCGTTGACGCGAGTTTGCGATTAGCCGTGTCTATCCCTGTTCTGCAACGATTATTTAAAATAAGGCGGATTGTAAGGACGGATATTTGTTTAATAATTATAGATGGATTAATTATAGATATAAATAGAGATTTAAGACGTTACATAACTCTTGACACTTTTAAATTAATATGGAATTTGATTTTTCTGTTATCAGAGCCAAGGGATTGGAAGCAAATGAGAAACAAAATCGCAAGAATATTGTAGCGATTTAAAGTTATTTAACACTTAATATAATTATTAAAAAAAGGAGAGCTAATTTTTATTCAATCTATATCCTTTGTTATTAATGTAGACAATTTTTATTTTGCCGAGAGATCAACAGTTTAATTATCAAAACCAAAGAAGTCTTGGCTACATAAAAGTCCCATCGATTTAACTGTTGTCAAAAAGCGTAGGTTAATAACCGAGGTCTTATTATCACCGTCAAATTTATAATTTTCGCCTTCAGCTAAAATATGAAAATTGAAGATTCAGTTCAAGGCCCGACTTCGGTATTTACGGTCCCTGCCCGAAGGTTTCAGTCGACGACTTCGCTCGAATAATTTCACTGGAAGACTTCTGTCGAAGTTCTCGCGATCCAGATATTAAGTGGAAGAATAATAACGACGCGTGGCTCGCTCTGTTTCTCGTTTTATCTCTAGGCGAAACTTTAACGGGGAAATAAGTAAGTGTAACAGCTTCTCGCCGCAAACGAACGTGTAGGAGTCTCTCTCTCTCTCTCTCTCCTGGCGTACGTTTCGTTCGAAGATTACAGTAATATCGAGCAGAGATCGGAACGCGTTAATGCGAAGCGAAACGTTTAGCCGACTGCCAAGCGATTCTCTTCTCCCCCCTCCCCTCTCTCGGATGCTTCGCGGAAAGCTATTCCCGTGTTCCAATTACATACTTATGTTAACACACAGACACGGGCGCGGAGATACGGAAAGGAGCGTTCCCGATCGAGAGTCAATCAAATTATCCATCAGCGATGCGTTTCCCTTAATGCCCTAACCACTTCGGAACGATCGATCGCTCGCAGACGGCTGGAGGATCCATCAACCGAAGGGACGATTTTCCATGGCAGATCCGGGCGAATTGCTGATCTTTCGAAATTGCAAATTGCAATTTTCAAGTCGCAGAAAAATCGACGATTTTTATACGACAGCTGATAATTTTCTCGAGAAATCGTTTGGATTTCTCGTCGAAATTCATTGAAAACATAAAAATTGATAAGTTTATTAGACTTGAGATTCGCTTATGGTTTTATAGCGTGCGGCATTGCGCAATCTTCCGATGAAATATTGCTAGCGAATAAAAATATTTTTAGCGAATAAAGCTGCAATTCTTGGAGTCTTTAATTCGCGTTTCTAACTGACGTAAGTCGATAAAATCAATCGCGAGAAGCGGTATTCGTCTTAAATAATAGAATATCGATAATCCTCAATCTCTCCCATCCGTCCACTGTTTTAAATCGCAGCTACTCCATCAGTCTCGTTATAAAATCCGCGGACTCGTTATAAAATTCGCTGTCTCGTTATAACAAAATTGACAAGCTGTAGAAGTACGTCATCGCGTGTAACGCATAGTAAAGCTGCGAAAACTCCAGAACCTATTTTTTTCATTTTAGTGTGCCACGTGTGATAGAATCTCAATTGTTATAGATTGTCAACGATAATTTAGATTGCGGTCATTTTTAGGCAAGGAGAAAATTAATGTAAAATTTAATTACGATGCATTTTTAGTGGAGAACTTAATTGTAGTGAATTTTTATCGTATATATGTAATAAATGATTTAATTTGAGATAATTTGATTTAATTTGAGTTAATTTGATTTTATTTGATTTAAATGGATTTAAATTGATTTTCTTCGATTTAATTTGATTTTACTTGATTTCATTTTATTTAAATTGACTTCATTTCGTTTAATTTCATTTAAATGACAATGGAGTTCAGAATAAATTAGGATTAATAATAAACTAAACTATCCTAAATCTTCATATAACCAAACAGTTAACCAATTTTTCCATACTCCAATTAACAATAAATACAGTTCCAAACCATAGACCAATGCACTTTAAAAAATCAAGAAAATCTCTTCACTCAACCCCATTAAAGAACAACATCCACAACAAAAGTCTCGAACTCATTCCAAGTCAAAATCACGCGATCGTATTTTATAACAACTGTCCATACAATCAACAATGTGCAAGCAATTTCAGCTGCTCGAATTCGCCGTGATCTCCGCGCGGCCGCTCGTTTTCTCCAATTTAAATTCCGAAATTGGCCAGGCCGCGGCGACGGAGCCTCGTTTCCTCGTTCACATTCCACGGGACATGTGAGTCAGCCTTTAAGTCCCGACCCGTTTACATAGCATCACGATCCACGCCTCCGCTTCGCTGGGCGGCACGCGCGTCCACCGGACACACATACACGCGCACATAAACGGCTCCGTGAAAACGAGCGCCCTTACGGCGAGGCCGCGCTCGCCTCCCTGCAACTGCAACTGCAATTGCGACTGCGACTGCGACTGCGACTGCAGCTTGCTACGACGATATTCGCGCGCTTGTAACTCGCAGCTAGCCGCCGATTAACGGGGGGGGGGGGGATTAAACGCGTGCCGGTTCCGGAGAGCCGCGAGCGACAAACGAGCCACCGCACGAGCGTTAAGTTGAGAACATTGTTGTTCAATTCGGCGCCGACGTTGTTCGACACGGGCTACCGTGGAATTCAGACGCTCGGGGTATGATGTTAACACTGTGCAGAATGTGTCCGCGCGCGGATTTTGCGACCGTGAATGCGGCGAGGTGATTTTTGTCTAGCGGAAGCTTGGGTAAGGGGAATGTTCATTTCGTTGTTTATTGTCGCTGCCATTGGAGTGATGGTGAGGTGTGTTTGTTTTAGATATATCTTTTTAATCGTATAAATTTATGTAAATTCGTCAGCTGGGCGATTTATGCGTGGATGTTAAATTAGTCCTTAGGTGAAGCAATAAAGATTTTTTTTAAATTTTTCTAGTTCCTATATTATAACATTTAAACGAAAAAGTGAAGTTTATCACTACCCCGAGGTGTTTTTGTCGGTTCAAATTAACGCTGTTCCGTCGATCAAAGAGTCGAAACGCGGCACACGCAGACGCAGTTCGTAGCCCTTTAATTTCGCGATTCTTTCCAACTAGGAAAAACTATCTCCATATCTTGAATCGACCACGATATAGTACGACGCGCTAAAAATTATCGCTAAAAATCACACATCGTCGCCGTCCGAAAAAAGAACAGCAAAATTCGAGCTGCGCGGTTTAGCTAATCCTCGACTGTCATTCTGCGAGGATAAAGGGGACGCGGAGCGCACGGAACGTTTCGTTTAGGTTTTATCGTGAGTCTTAAAGAACGGAACGGGCTCGGGTCGTTCGTTATTATTTCTCGGCCCCCGCGAGAACGGGGGATTCCGTTCGAGGCGTCGGGAATGCGTGACGAAACGAAAATACCGAAGCGTGGAAGCACGGAACAAGATAAAGTGTGTCCGGCCCGGGCGAAAATAGAATCCGCGAAAGCCGCGGGCCCGAGAGCACCAGCCGAGAACGGCGAATATTTTTGTGGGCGGCGACGTTTCTTTCGAATCTCGCTCGGATCACGCTTTAACCCCTTGCCCCGTACTTTAGCGTGCCGAACCTCCTTGGGTTAACCCCTCGCGCTGCCGCTTCTTTCTTGCTGTGACGATTAGCACTTGGTCGTACTTAACCATTTGCAGTCGTGTGGCGCCTCTGAAGCGCAAGAGAAAATTGTTAAATAATTCACAAAATAATGTTGATAGCATTAAATTTTGTTAAAGGTTTTACGAGTCAATTTTCTATAGCAAATTATACTAAGTACTGTACTACAGCTGGTTAAAGTAGCAATTTTGGATCTGAGCTTAAAATGGTTTCGAGTGCAAAGGGTTAAAGCTTAGAATTTTCAGAGCTTGGAATTTTCAGGGCTTGCAATTTTTAGAGCTTGGAATTTTCAGAGCTTGCAATTTTTAGAGCTTGGAATTTTCAGAGCTTGGAATTTTCAGAGCTTGGAATTTTCAGGGCTTGCAATTTTTAGAGCTTGGAATTTTCAGAGCTTGCAATTTTTAGAGCTTGGAATTTTCAGAGCTTGCAATTTTTCAGAGCTTGGAATTTTCAGAGCTTGGAATTTTTAGAGCTTGTAATTTTTAGAGGTTGAAATTTTCAGAGCTCGCAAATTTTTAGAGCTTGGAATTTTGAAAGCTTGGAATCAAATTATACTAAGTACTGTACTACAGCTGGTCAAAATAGCAATTTTGGATCTGAGCTTAAAATGGCTTCGAGTGCAAAGGGTTAAAGCTTAGTATTTTCAGAGCTTGGAATTTTGAAAGCTGAATTTTGAATTTTTCTAAATATATAATATATTTAAATATATGTAAATTTGATAAAAATTATTGTTAGCGGCGTGTTAGAGTCGCCGCTCGACCGCAGAAGGCTTAAAGCTCGGTTCGCGTGTGCTCCGCGACAACGTCGATTCCTCTCGCCGACCGCAGAAAAATTTTCTCTGAGAACCGAGAGAGGATCACGCGGCACACGGGTTGTTCCGCTAACTAGCCGTGTCTGTTAACTATTTAATGCCTCTTCGATTACGTAAGTCGGAATTATTCTCATGAATAAGCCGAGGAAAATGAACGTGACTCACCTCGCGTGTTGCTAACCATTTCCCAGGTTAATCATGGATTCCCTCGTCCTTAGGCCGCGCAATAGTATTACGGCTTGTTTACATTCTTTCGGACGATAGTTTAATATTTAATGTTATTTGTAATATTTTACTTGTAAAATAGTCGACAGAAATCGTAAATCCAAAAATTAAAAACTCATCGCAAAAGTTCGATTTTTCGTTTTGTTTTCGATAAAGGTTTGCTGATAGTTGGTATTATTATTTATGCAAAATTTAATAAGGTGGAAGTGGAAAATGCAAGATTGTTTTTTTTATTTTTTTATTATTTTATTGAGTAGCCGATAACGCAATGGTATTTTTAAACTCTTTCAATGTTCTCATCGATCTCTATTTGATTTATTAATTATTATCTTCAATGCATAAAAACCACAATCTATTTATAACAGCCTAACAAATTGAGTGCCATGTGAATTTTGTAAATATAAAAAATAAGATCGACTTTGCTTCCATTAGCTTCAGACAATAATTCGCATAAAAATTGCCTGCGTGTTTTCCAAACAATAACAGCCATAAAAGAACGTTACCGTTAATATCGAACGATAACAGTGGTAATAATTTCTTCCATTAATGTCAAGCGATAACAATCGTAATCATTTCTTTTATTAATCTCGAACGACAGTGGTCGTAAAAATTGCTCCCATTAATTTCCAATAAAAGGCTCATAAAAATGTCGTTATTTTTTTAATAACCTCAATAATATCAAGGCGACGTATTGTTAAACTAGTCTTTCCGCGATTTTGGATAGTAGTAGCTCATTTTTGTTAAGATTACGTCAAGGTCGTGTTCGTCAAAAATTGTCGACAAAAATGCATCGAATTTGTAAGAGGATAGCATTATTTCTAGGGGAGAAAATTTATGCATGACAATGTCAATAATAGTATGTTAACCCTTTGCGTTCGAGTGTTAATTTTGAAGCGCTGCTAGAATTGTTAGACCACGTTGTAAAATAATTTCTATACAAATTAACAAAATTTAGATTTATTTTTTAGATATATCTTTTAATATATCTATAAATATTAATTCTATAAATAGTACCTATAAATATTATATCTAATAATATTATTAGCTATAATATATATCTTTGAATGAATCACAAGACACAATTTTATATGAATTAACTACGCTCTGTCGCATGAAATAAAAACACAGTAATTCCCAAAAATGCTTTTAACACAGTAAAAATAATTGTTCGGTTAAAATAGCTTCGAGCGCAAAGGGTTAAATTCGTCACGCTCGTAGAAATTGATACTCGTCGCGATGCAAAGAAGAGAGGTATCTTGTCGGATGACAATAGCTGTTTTACCCATCGGCGAGTGGCGTCCCCTCGAAGCCGGCGGTCGACGTGCCTTCGATGTTTAAATAATTCGATGATGTCCGCGTACCTTTGAAGCGGACATCAAAGCGGCCCGCGGCTCGTCATTAAACGACCGTCGCCGTTTACGCAATGAGAAATCCCATTGACAGATATTCCCATTGAAGTCGTCCCAGTTACGCCGGGACAATAGTTACATAAAACCCGGGCGATAAACGTAACCGGTCGTTGCTGATTTGGCGATCTGCCACGCCATCGACATTTCTGCCATCTCCCTTCCCCCACCTTCTATTTACCAAACGAACGCTGTCGAACAATTACCGCGGACGGGTTTAATCGAATGACGGGGTAAAACGCGGAGAGCGCAAGGAGAACGCCGAAAAAAAAAGGTTCGGCGAAACGCGGCGCGTCGTTCGCCTGGAAATTGCGTTTTCGGCGAAATTGAATTCGTCGCCGCGATCTCTCGTTATTACACCCGGGGCATCATTATATGAACTCTGGCAACGTCAACCAATAAAACTCAGCAACGTCGACCAATAAAACTCGCGCGACGGGGGCCGCGATGATTCTTGCGCGCTCGCGTTGTTCGAGCAGCCGGAAAAATACGCGAGGACTGTGCCCCCCCGTCGTTCAACCTCGTCAATTTCTGTTCGCAAATTTGTAAATTCAAAGATAAATTTATGGATGAAGCGTGTAAATGCGACGGGTGAAATAAATAACGGAGTCGCGCTGATGCGGCGCTTGTTTGATGGTCAAACATCGCGCGAACCGAATTTTCGTTACTCCACAAATTCCACCTTATTTTTATTACCGAAATCACTTCACTACGATATCTACAACCGATCCAAAGCGCCATCTGTTCAGCGGATAGACGATCGCCGCTCTAAAAACCCCATTGACCATGGACGCGCTCCGTTTCGCCCGTAATTTCCATCGACGTCGCGTGAGTCGGCACGAACTTGTTCGTCAGATTTACGCAACGCGCGAAAAAAAAATCAGGCCGCGTTTTATCGGCGAAGAGAGGGTACCCCTTTTTCGTTCCGCCTGGCCGGCAATGTTTCCGTCAACATTGGAAATTAATCGTTATTTGCGCGCGTCCGCTCGGATAGGCGCGCGCGCGCGCGGCAAACACCGTCGTACGTGCGTTTCCCCTCTAACACCGGATTTCCTTTCGAGATTAGTCGGCGGCGCTCCGCGAGCGTTCCCGCGATCACGAAAGCGGGTGGCGTGCGCGAGATGAGAGAGAGAGAGAGAGAGAGAGAGAGAGAGAGAGAGAGAGACCTTGTCTCCGAGCTATTCTCGCTGCCGGAGAGGAGAGTCCGGAGCTTTCGAGCGCGTCTCGATCCCGAGGTCTTTGCACAGCGCGTCTTACACGTCGCTCGAACTTTATGATAGACCCCGGCGCTCGAGGGCCGAGGAACTGTCGTTCCGTGCGCAGCGGTGCTCGCGAACGGAAAACTCGGCGCGCCGATGAGTCTACACGGAGGACCTCGGTTTCCGAGCTAAGAGAACCAGCGATTCAAGCTGAGAGAAGCAGCGATTCTAGCTGAGAGAAGCAGCGATTCTAGCTGAGAAAAGCAGCGATTCTAGCTGAGAGAAGCAGCGATTCTAGCTGAGAGAACCAGCGATTCTAGCTAACAGAACCAGCGATTCTAGCTAACAGAACCAGCGATTCTAGCTGAGAGCCAGCGAGCTGCGAGGTGCCATCGAGTTCTCCGGTTCTTCTTAATGCCGGATGGTGCCCCGGTGTCTAGATAATTGTTCGCCGAGGCTTCGGGACGATTATCCATCGGGAAACTTGGTCGGCGGGATCGTCTTACCCGGCGGAGGACATCGGTCTTCTCTGATTTTCCACGAAGTGGTGGAAGCCTGGTCCTATGAGATACGTCCTTTGGTGAACCTTCGACGCTCTGCGTAATGCTAGACAGGCTATTTCCGGGCTCTAAATAATCGCCCGTACTTGGTTTCGCTTGGGACGACGATGGCAGGGAAACTCGATCCTCGCGTGATTTTAGAAACCGGACTGCTTAGTCTCTCGGAGGAAACTTGTCCTCTTAGGGGGGATTGATAGAGAATTTTTATTGCTGTTTAATGAGCCGTCTTTTTGGGCTTTGGAGGAGTCTGAGCGAAGCGGTTTGGTTGCTAGACGATGTTTAATTTGTGTAGCATTATAATTGTTATAATATGGTATTAATATATAGAATATAGTATTATAAGTATTAAATATATTATTAATTAGTATTATAATTGTATAGAAAAGTTAGATTTCTGAATTAAGGTTGACAACAATTCTGGGACTCAAAATCTTGAAATCATTTTTATAATTTTCTTCATTTATATCATTTTTATAGAATTATTTCATTTTATCAATTTTATTAACTTCTCAAGCCTACAATAACCGATTCTGAATTAACTAAGAGCAGCCATATCTAACGTTCCATCTGGAAGATGATTAAGGACATCGATCTAGGTCGTTCTAGATCGATTTAGGCTTAACACGTAATCGCAGCATCTGGTCTCTAAATGATCTCGAACGTATCTATTTTTTAACGAACACGGAACAGAGAGACATATGGGCCCCGAATGACGCGGTAATACTAACGACGCGGTAATCTTAATGATGCCTGGTGTTCATCGATCATTCGAACAGTCTAATAGGATCCTCCGGGCAGGAGATAATAGATCCTCGAGGGAATCTTAGGCTGGCGGATCACCCGTACTCTTTGCACCGAGAGTTTTAATTCGCGATCGCGCGATGACGGCAAGGGAAAACAATATAACGCGACTTCGCGGTTCGCCCGTCGCGCTTCTTCTCTTCCATCTGTCGGATAATAATCATTCGGCTACGTCGTCAGGTGCAGGAGGTCTGCGAACCGCGCGAGGACTTGCCGCAACGAACGGGGATCCACCGTGGGAGAGTAGAAAGTGTTCCATTGAAATCCTTTCCGTGTTATTAGCGGAGGAGCCGGCAACGAAATCGAGTCTTGTCTTCGCCGGGGTCGGCGCTCGACGCGGTTCCGTCGCGAACTTTAATAATTCGGTCAGTGAAGCACCGAATAGATAATTAACTGGTGTCACTGTATTCTTATTGACAAAGTTCAATTGTAATAAAAATGTGGTAGAAATAGAGTTAGAATATTTAGAGAAGATTATTTGTTATTTGCCTGAGATTGAATCTTTCTGTAGCTTATGTTTCTATATTAATGATACCCCTGACAATGCGACAGCTTTTGCTTTAAAGTATCTCCTATTAACAATATAAATATTATTAACCCTATATAATACGTAATATTAATAATATTTTCAATCGGTACGAAATAGCGAATCGTTTCGCAGATAAAATGACACGACACTCCTAAATAAATCACTGCTAAAAAATTATTATATTCAAAGAATGTTTCCCCCATACATTTGGTGCAAACCTGAGGGAACAATCTCTGAATAAAATAATTTTTGAATATTAATATTAATAATATTATCATTCGGTGACAAATAGCGATTCACACCTGAATAACGCGCCTACATCAAATCAAAACGACAAATCAATAATATCGTACACAACCTCCGCCATAAACGAACATTACTAATATTAAACGTTAATCAAAAATAGCAAACTTTAGCAAATATTAATATCGCCACAGCAAGTTTTCCTTTGAAGTTCGAGATACCAGTTTCCTGGCGAGGAAACGCGTGCGGTTCCAGCAATATCAACCGCATCCAATAGAGACGCAAAGTGCAGCTAATTAGAACAGACTAGGATAGGTGCATTAACGCAGATTAGCTTGTACCGTGCCGGACCAATCACCGTATTTTTCCATCGTCTAATGATAATTAATCGGATCTGGCGCGAGCGTTTGCGCGGAGATACAAAAAGCCAAAGGAAACGTTTCGTGGGATGGATAGAGGCTGCGCTCCGGTTTTCAGAAATCAGCTGATTTGTAGATACAGGAATTGGCTAATTCGCGGGTAGAGAAATCGGCTAATTTGTTAGTACAGAAATTGGCTAATTCACCGTTTTAAAATTCGGCTAAATCGGCTGAATCGTCGTTTCTAAAATCGGCTGAATCGCCGTTTCAAAAATCGGCTAATTTGCCGTTTCAAAAATCGACTAATTCGCCGTCCAACAAATCGGCTAATTTGCCGTTTCAAAAATCAATTGATTCGCCGTTTTAAAAATCGGCCAATTCGCCCTTTCAAAAATCGCTTATTTCACCGATTCAAAAATCGACTAATTCGCCGTCACAAAAATCGGCTAATTCGCCGTTTCAAGAATCGGCTAATTTGCCGTTTCAAAACTCAATTGATTAGCCGTTTTAAAAATCGGCCAATTCGCCCTTTCAAAAATCGCTTATTTCACCGATTCAAAAATCGACTAATTCGCCGTTTCAAAAATCCACTAATTCGCTATCTCAAAAATCGGCTAATTCACCGTCTTAAAAATCGATTGATTCGCCGTTTTAAAAATCGGCCAATTCGCCCTTTCAAAAATCGCTTATTTCACCGATTCAAAAATCGACTAATTCGCCGTTTCAAAAATCGACTAATTCGCTATCTCAAAAATCGGCTAATTCGCCATTTCGCAGGCATGTCGACCCATTTTTTCGCCCTTTCCATACCGCCGGTTTTTCTCCCGTCGCGCCGCGATTGCGCCACGCGTGTTCCGCGCGCGGAGGCCGCGTGGCCGCGAGAACGACGCGGAAAATGATTTCGCGCGGCCTCGCAAATAGAATTACAGACACGCGTTGCCGATGGCCGATTAGGCGACCGGGGAGGAAAGGCCGGCCAGGTACGCCTCTGTGTGCGAGA
Organism: Augochlora pura; assembly: GCF_028453695.1. NCBI lineage: Eukaryota > Metazoa > Arthropoda > Insecta > Hymenoptera > Halictidae > Augochlora > Augochlora pura. Next base: position 6,092,319 of record NC_135779.1, read on the forward strand.
ATAATGGCCGCGCTCGCTCGATTATCATGAATAAGAGAAAAGGTCGAGGCGCCCGTAATAACAGCCGCGACCACCAACGTTTTCTAATAACCCGATCGCCCAGCCGAGAAAAGTCGACCAGCGAAATCTGCGACCGGTTATCCTTTTCCAAATGAAAACACCGCGGAGAATCTAATTTTTCCACCTGCTCCATCATCGAAATTCCAAAGGGGGTTGAGCGAGAAGAAGCGCGTATCGATGCGCCTCGAGAAACTTCATCCGAGACGCGGAGATAATGCGATATCGTGGAACAACGCGGTGAAAGCGAGCGCTGACTCCGTGGAAAAAGGGTTTATTAGCATAGCCGTGCTTATGCGAATTCACGTTTTCGCCGATTGATCGGCGAGGTGTGAAAGGTTCTTCGCGGTATAAATTGATGTAATGGGATGTAGCTGCATCTGGAGAGGAAAATCCGTGTATCCGGGACGATTAGGTTATCATGTTGCGAAATTTAATGTCAGGCTTCTTTATGGAAACTATTAAGAATGCAATTATTTAATATAACAGAGCGGGTCATTAAAATTAGAATTAGAATAGAATTAAAAGAAGAATAGAATCGATGTGCTCATTACTCAATTTAAATTGATTTCGTCTTTTAATACTTTCTACCACTTTTGCTTAAATATATAAGTAATAAAAATTACGTGAAACTGTTTTTTAAATAGTCATTTTATTGTAAAAGAATACATCTTTGATATATTTTCTTTTATATAAAGTTTAACATCGCATCGACTGCCCTTATTAGCGACGACTATTATTACCTTCTTCTTCACACTTTATTATACAATAAGGCGTGCTTAAAAGATCTTTAATATTATTTTCAGGCTTGAAAAATTATTGTAAAAATATCCAGAGAGCTGGATATTCTTTTCGACAGAGAAACAGCGCGGTTTAATTAAAAAGGCCTACACAGAAATATTCGTCGATAGATGATGGTAAAAATAATAAATTGCTAGATAATGGTGAAATGAATAAATTGACGGAGAATTTTCCGGGGACGGAAAAATGTGCGCGAGCGTCTCGGCGATTGAATCCCGTTATCGATTGGGTCTGCCACGTGTCTCGGCTCGCCGAGGCGACGGTAATCCGTGTGTTGCGCTGCCGGTGACGGATTTGACGCGACGGTGCGTCATCCGTCGTCAAGGTGTTAACTGTATCACACGTATGTCACACTGCATCCCTGTCGAGCACAGGGACGCGTGTGCCTGTTTGACACGGTATCCGTGGAACAAACGCCGCGGAGACGGCGCTCGCTTTGAGCGACGTGAAATTAAGATGTTTACCATTGGGGAGAAGTTGTCGCTGAAAGGCGAACTCTTCCGGTCGACTCGCGGCTATTTATTAGAAGCGTTGCGCATTAACAGGCGACTAAAAAAGCTTGTTCCGCGTGTGTTCTTCTCTCCGCCTCGCACGGTCGGGCACCGCGAACCGGAAACCGTCGCTTATTTACGGCTCGCGCCGGCCACTTTTAATGTCCTGCCCGGCGAACATAACGTTCGCCGCGTGTCGCGAAATTCCCGGCGTCAGGGCTTTTTCTATTAAAACCGAGAGTCTGTCTTATTTTTTAGACTGCCCTCGGTTGGCTGGGGGAAACGCCGTAAATTCTGTCGAATTTTGAAAACCACGGGGGCGTGGCTTGAATTTATTGTTGCTGGTAACGCAACCGTGTCACGTAGAGAATTATCGAATTAATAAACTGTGTGACTGGAGACTAAAAACAACTTTTTTATGATATTTAAACAAAGACTGGAAGCATCGTATTTGTACATTTATATATTAGAAATAATAGAATATGGAAATATAAAAATATAATTATTTTCTCTGTTTGAATATCGGTCAATGTCTAAAAGTCACTTTGCAGTTATATAATTACAGAATAATTATAATAGCAATCATAATATAATTATCTGAGTTTATATAATAATATTACCTTTACCCAAGCCGTCTTGAATACTTAAAAAAATTAACAGTGCATAACAATCGCATATTTCTATATTAAAAATAATACAAAACAGAAATACCCAAATACACTTTAATTTTCCTTCAAAACAGTAACTTCTCCTTTTATCAATAACAATACTTTTACTAGTAACAATATAAACCCTCTTTTAACTCTACAATTACATACACCATCCTATTTTACAAACATCATAATTAAAATTTTCTTTCCTGAACGATTGATCAATCAAAATCCCATTAACACGTTCGTTGCAAATGAAAACCCGCTGACGTACTTCTTCCTGGTGGAAGTTAATTATACAAAGAACGGCGGAAGCAGGGATTAACATTTTTTTCCCGGCCATTTCGTGATTACATTACCGGAGAAACTTTTCCGAGTTCTTTAAAGTAGCAGAAACGCGCGGCGGAGGAGTCGGTACCTCCACTCGCCTTGGGGTTCCTTCGAGTAGATACAATATTCGCGCAGCCCTTTCATATACGGCAGTTTGTTTCGCTAGTTTTAATCCGAGTCACGTTTTGATCCTTCCGCCGTCGCGCGTCCGGGTTTATATAAATATTTCATCTTTGCCTCTCGCAGCCGAGTAACCACGTTATCCGAAGGTAAAAGCTGGAACGCCGGTACCATGGAACACCGTAGCTGCTCTATTCGCAGGATGGAAACGGCGTCGTTCGAACTCTATTTCGTCTGTTCCTAGATCCTTGTCATAATGCCAAATAATGTTAAATAATGTCAAAAAATATTAAATAACGTTAAATGACGTTTTCATGTCAAATAACCTTAAATAACGTTGTCAAATAACGTCAAATAATGTTAAATAATGTCAACAAATATTCTTCCCTGTCTTCGAGGTATCTAAATCACTCCGACTATCTACAGTATATTTAAACATTTACAAATTTAATTATCACAAAAAAAAATTGACAATGGTGCTATTAATTTCTTTTTAAAATATAGCCGAATTATTGCGACCAGTGCGCTTTACCATAAACAAAGAAATGGAGCGTAACGATGGCGCATCACGCGGCTCGCAGCCGCAGGAACAATGGCTTATCGAGAGATGGCGATGAAAAGGATCAGATGCGATTCCTTTATCAATAGTGGGTAGCACTGCGACGACGTGCACAGGGAACTCGAGCGTAGCGATGGCGGATCGCGGCGTAGCCCGTTGTGAACGCAGCCGTACAACGAGCACCGTTATGTTCCCCACCTGGCCGACCCCTAGCACGGTGTAAACGTATTCGGAACGGGCGCGTACTACGCGCGTAGTATATTACGCGCGGCGTGCAATGCGTTTACCTTGGCGCGCGCAGCGGCGGGCTCTCTGTTACCTGTGTTACCTGCGAGCGCGCACGGCAGTAGTCACGCAACAGCGGGGAACGTGTGACCGGATCGTTGTAACGCGACCGACACGGCCGCGTTCCCTTTCGACGAGCGAGCGCTCGCTCGAGTTTGCTTCATTCTCAGGTCGACTTTGTTTCAGTCGGTTTGATTTTGTTTGACTCAGGTCGAGTTTGTTTGACTCGGTTCGACACTGCTCTATTCTGCTCTAGTTTGCTCTATTCTGCTCTAGTTTGCTCTATTCTGCTCTACTCTGTTTTACTCGGCTCTACTTTGCTCTAGTCTGCTCTATTCTGCTCTAGTCTGCTCTATTCTGCTCTACTCTTCTCTACTCTTTTCTACTCTGTTTTACTCTGCTCTATTCTGCTCTACCCTGCTCTATTTTGCTCTATCCTGCTCTATTCTGCTCTAACCTACTCTACTCTACTCAGCTCAACTCAACTTACGCCGTCCCCGGAATCCGCCAGATCCGCGCCGTATCGGCCGAGACCGGATCGCTCGAATAATTTAATATCGAGGCACGAAACCCGGCCATCCATTCGCCGCGAATGAAATTCGACGCCCCGAATATTTGACGTCAGTTACCCTCCGAATCCGTTCGACAACTCCCCGGCCAGATTGTTCACGAATTGAATGATCCGAGCGCAACGATCCGCGGCGCTTTGTGCTGCGCGCACACTGCGGTCGGGGCGCGCGGGGGCACGCCACGCTGCGCCAGACGTCGACGTTTAAATATTCTTTTGTGCACTGTACTGGGTGTCCCGCGGTACAAAATGCCACTCGGCTGGTCACGAAATCATTCTTTGTTGCACTGTTTGGGCAGGTGGTATTTGAGAATCTTTGTATGTCTTTAAGTGGAGACGATGTTAGCGAAGGTTTTGTCAAGAGTTCCGTCAAAGTTTTGTCAAAGCTTTGTCATTAGTTTTGTTAAAGTTCCGTCAAGAATATTTTCAAAGTTTTGTCAAGAATTTTGACAAAATTTCGTCAAGATTTCGTCAAAGGTTTTTCAAAGTTTTGTCGAGGATTTCTGACTAACTCAGTGCAATACAGAAATTGTATATATATTGCCGAAATTTCGACGCTGCGATCGCAATACAAAGAACGCGGAGAACGCGGAGAACGCGGCGAACGGCGGTGGACGTCGAAGTGGTATCGCTTTGGTTGCACCTGGGAGGTTCGCAGCAGCACAACAAGTTTACCGTGGTAACAGAACAAGCAAGCACCTCGGGCCAGGTCTCGGCAAGCAATCGCGGAGACGAGTAGCGTCGCATCCGACACCTGCGGGCCGGCCGGACTGACCGAGTGGTCTAAAAGCAAAAAGCTGCGGAACAGGAATCGGGGAGGCGAAGAATGAAGCCACCGGGAGAGACCGTTCGTTTCTCTCTCTCTCTCTCTCTCTCTCTCTCGTCTCTCAGATCAGGTCAACGAGTATGCTTAATGGTCGCCGCTGACTCACTCCGGATTCATAAATACGTACAATGCCGGGGCTTGTTCCTCGCGCGCGCTCGCGTCGCCTCGGAATCACCGCCGGAATGAGAACCGCTGGTATCGATGACTCCGAAAGCATCCGGCGTGTGTTCGGTCAGACGCAATTATTTGCATATTTATCGACAGCAAACACACGCGACCGATAAAACCGGCGATATTGGAGAATGTCGCCCGCTCGCGCTGGAAGACGGCTAATATCTGCTCCGATTTCGAAAGCGTCTACTCTTCTCCGAGCTCTCCGGCTCCATTGTCCTTGATTTTCGAGTTGTTTTCGTTGCAGCACTCGGCCTCGCTAATTTCTGATCGATATCTCGACGTCTGGCTATGCGAAAACAAGTTTTCGCGAATTTTTCCGATTTTATTGGATGCATTTTTTCGCGGGAATTTGTGGAAATTTCGGAATCGGCTTTTGGAATTATTAGGCTTGCACTTTTCGGCGACGAATTGAGGATTCTGCTTTTTGGTCTTTTGTTTTACGATCATTGATGTTATATAATATTTTTAAGGGAAATATTTGTATTTCTAAATTTTTTAATTTCTCTGATGTTAGCATTAATTATAGACAAAGAAGTCACTAACATAGTTAGGCTTTTATACCTTAATAACAGAAAGGAATATCAGCGATTTAAAACAGCAATAAAATCGAAGGCCATCGTCGCATTAAAATATTTTCAATCTACTGAGATAATCAAGAAAATAATAAAGCATCCGTGTATTTCGCACATCTCCCGTAATTAATGCAGAAAATTGTGTTGTCTTATATAACGATCCGCAGCTCAGTAATTATACGTTTTACTTCCTCTCTACGTTCAGTTTTCCTTGCCACCTAATTTATTCATTCTCTCATCGATGAGTCCGCCTCACAACAGCGCCTTGCATAACAGTTAATAAACAATCGTCCGAGAACCCCGCCAATTAGTACACTCTGTTCAAAGCGATTCTCTTGCAACGTATGCGAAACTCGACGATCTGCGTGTATGTCAAATAAAATTCATCTGAGAGCTCGATTTTTCGATTGGCGCTCTGAACAATTACAAGCAAACATTAAGAAACAATTGAGTTTCATTTCTGTTTCATTCAAAACTACTGTGTTCCACACACAATGCTACAAACCAAATATTACATAAAAATATACATTTCACAATAAAACTCAAACTCTCGTGTTTCACTTAAAAAACTTAGTTAAAAATAAAGGAAGTAAAAACTTAGTAAAAAGTTAAAAATAAAGGAAGCTATAAATAAATTAAACTCTTTAACTTAGTAAAAAGTTAAAAATAAAGGAAGCTATAAATAAATTAAACTCTGTGCTTCCACAAAAACTACATCGCTGAAAATCGAACCCAAAAAGGGACACCAAAGATCCCCTAATCTAACTCTATAAATGATAATGGAATTCGAATTGGATTCAGCAAATAAAAAAAAAGTGTTCTCTGTGAAGAATGATGTTCGCCAGCTCGACCCACTTTAAATTGCATTTTCGCAGTCGAGGAAGACTGTTTCTCCAGATCTGGTCCGCTTGTTTCTCGATGGATATCTCCGGTTGAGCGCCGCTGTTTCATTCTCTTATTACATCGTCGGCAACGCCGCCGCCGTCGGCGACGTCGTCGGCCGCGAATGAAACGTGTTTTAGCTTCGAGACTTTTTCGCTGCCCCTCTCTCTCTCACTCTCTCTTTCTCTCGCTCTCTCTCTCTCTCTCTCTCTTTGAGGAGCCACTCGAGCGAGGCGCGCGCGCGCGGCGTTTCATTAAGTTCCGCGGGTGTCGCCTCCCGCGCGTGTCATCGAGACAATATCGGGGGACAAAGGCGATCGGAGGCTCTCCTCTCCCCGGGGGCGCTCTCTTTGTAACCGGCAGCTTCTTGGGGCAACATGATCGAGCATGGTCCATCGAGGAGAACTTCTTTTCTTTTATGCTCTCTATCTCTCGTTGGCGAGTCGAACGACGTCTTCTTCGCTGCTACGGAACGTTGATAAATGCGCGGACCGGAAATCGCTGACCCGATTCGCGAGACGGTCGTTCAGCGACGTTGCAAAATAAAGGGAATGTTAGGGAGAAGAATGAATTTGGAAAATATTTTCTTTGTCGCTAATTGTACTTTTCGTCTTGCAATAATTAAATTAAATTATTATTAAAATTTATTTTATCAATAAATGTCCACCCGGGTTTACATAGAATACCGGAGGATATTAAATAATAATAATTGCAAAAATTAATAGTTGAAACCTATTGGAAATAGTAGCGATTTCTTCGAAATTTATATTTAAAAATAAGCTCCTTGCCCGCTGCCGATTAGGTTTCTCTCGTAGTGAACAAGATTTCATAGCTCGAAGGACATTCTCTAGTCTCCCAGGTCTCGAATCAATTTCAAATCCGATCACCGCGAAACTAGATTCCAGTAATTACCGGAAATCTGATTCGCTTCGACGGAATCCTGTCCGAAGGATTGCTGCATCCAGATCTCTCTCTCTCTCTCTCTCTCTCTCTCTCTCTCTCTCTCTTTCTCTATCACAACCCTATCTCTCCCTTCGACCTCTCCTCCCACGCAACAGTGCGTCCTTACGCGGCGGAAGGTGGCCGCGGCCGCGCCTCCATTTTTCCTCTCCATTTTTCAGAGGCGTCCGAGACGGCGGTTGTTTTATGCACGGCTCTCCCGGCGCAAACGTTACGAGAAAAATATGGCCCGGTCGCGGAACGCGGTCGCGCATCGGGGGATTTACGCCGGGTCTGGATTTTTTATTTCCCCGTAATATTTTTACGGCCGGGAGGGGGTGGAGGAGGAGGAGTAGGAGGAGATCCCTCCCCGCGGAATTTACGCGCCGCCCAGAGAGAATCAAGGGGATAATTAATGGCATTAATTGTCCCGCCGATCCGGATCCCCCCGGAAACGGGAGCTTGATTCGCCATTAGGGAACACGCCGGGTTAATCATACTTCGGTTTCGTATCGTTGAATTTTGATAATACGCGAAATGTGCTGTGGATACCGTTTTCCGTGAAATATAGATTTCCTGCTGTAGCTGCGGGACCGAGTGTGCTTGCTTCTCGATTCGCGCGCTATAATTAATTCGTTTTTGACGTTGTTGCAAAAGAGAGCAGTCACAAAAGAGAGCAGTAGCTATAGAGCGATCACAAAAGATAGCAGTTGCAGTAGAGAGCGATCGCAAAAGATAGCAGTCGCAGTAGAGCGATCACAAAAGATAGCATTCGCAGTAGAGAGCGATCATAAAAGATAGCATTCGCAGTAGAGAGCGATCATAAAAGATAGCAGTCGCTATAGAGCGATCACAAAAGAGAACAGTCGCTATAGAGCGATCACAAAATATAGCAGTCGCAGTAGAGCGATCACAACAGATAGCAGTCGCTATTGAGCGATCACAAAAGAGAGCAGTCGCTATAGAGCGATCACAAAAGAGAGCAGTCGCTATAGAGCGATCACAAAAGAGAGCAGTCGCTAGAGAGCGATCACAAAAGAGAGCAGTCGCTAGAGAGCGATCACAAAATATAGCAGTCGCAGTGAAGAGCGATCACAAAATATAGCAGTCGCAGTAGAGAGCGATCACAACAGATAGCAGTCGCAGTAGAGGTCGATCACAAACAATAGCAGTCGCTAAAGAGTGATCACAAATGATAGCAGTCGCAGTACAGAACGATCACAAAAGACATCGGTCGCAGTACAGGTCGATCACAAAAGACATCGGTCGCGGTACAGTGTGGTCGCGCTACAGAACGGTCGTCGTACATAGCGGTCGCAAAGAGGGCCGCAATTAGGGATTAACGAGCATTTAGCCCCGCTGGAAAGGCGAATAATGGAGATTCGATCCCCCAGCCGCAGCGAGCAGCGCGCGAAAGGCGGACTGCTACACACGGCCGAGGGGTGGCTTTATGGTTCCTCGTGCTTTGTGCCGGCGCGGAAACGCTGTCTGCTTCTGGGCGCACATTCCGCTCGCCGGGCATGCCTCCACCTCCTCCTCCTGCCCTTCCCTGTTTACCAACCGCGCGTATTTGTTTCCAGCTCCTCGTCGGAGGAAATTATACGTGATCGATCCGGGGTGCAGCGCCGGCCGCCGCGAATCGTCGTCGTGCTGACGTTGATCAAAAGTTGCAGCCGCTGCAGCGACGATATGCGGCCACGGTGGTGCAGCCGCGGACGCGACTCGCGGCGAATGTCACCGCGGCTTAAGGTCAATTTATACGAGAAACTCAGGCGTTGAATATTTCGGCTCTGCGAAGCGTTCCCGCTTGTTGTTCATTAATTTTTATTTTTTTATTTAGCTTTTTTAAATCGAGAATAGCTTCTCTGATTCGCCTTGTAATTTGTTCATACTTTAATGCCGGGTTTATGGGGTCGACAAGATGGCGGGACACTAATTTTCTGTTTCAGCATTGTTCAGACTATAAATGGTATAATATGAATATAATATAATTTATTTTTGTTACTTTCGTAATGTAAATTCGAATTTGTTTCTTTTATTTCCTGCAAGTCTGACGCAGGGGAATTGCATCGGACCGCGATTTAACGAGATTTTTAGCGGCCTCTCGGCGGCATCGTCCGGGTGCAAAGGGTTAAATGCGGCTATTTATACGTAGCGTCACGATTCGGTTTAGACACGGAACGCTTCGGACAAATGTCGCCGAACATTCCCGGCGGGAACGTTTTTGCCGAAGCGTTACGTGCAGCGGGACGCGTTTGTTCAAGCAAAATATACCTTAAAATATTCCGACCTGTAATTTGTTATAACGCACGGATAACCGGTCGAATCGGCTTGAACAAATCTCCCCGCTATTCTACCTTAATTAGTTTTCATAATAAATAGTTTTAATAATTACGTGGTAATTATTAAAACTTTTACCATTGCAAGAATTCCTTACAAGAAAACAGCATCGTCAAGATTAAAATAAAAACGAAATTATTCCAGTTCAATTAATATTTTCAATATTCGAAATTCGTTTGGACGATGCCCAAAAAAAAAATATCATCGATTATTAAAAACACGTCCGAACGTTTTTCGCCAGCGGCCGCGCATCGGAACAACGGTGAACCGTTTCTCGATAAATATTTTCCACATACGCCCGCATACTTTGCATATTTTTCGCGCGGAAATCTCGCCCGCCGTTTGCATATTCATCGCGCGCAAACACCCCGTCCTCCTGATAATAACAAATCAGGCACGTCGGAGCCTTGGAAAAATACCGGAAAAGACGCGTCGCGGAGGACTCGCGTAGAGACAAGAGCCGCAATCCTAAATGCGATTAAAACCCGGGCACGGCAGGGAACGGCGACGTCCTCGGAACGCGGCCCGCGTTTCGTCCTCCTTTCGTTCCGACTCTGTCCGCGCTCGATTTCACCTGAAACGGTGGTGCTCCGTCGGCGCCGCCGTTTCTAGGAAGGTCGAGTTTCCAACCGAGGAACCGAACGCTGACGATTCGTGAGATCAGTTCGATCACTCCGTTTCCGCGAAAATGGCCGAGAAAGCGCGAAACGAGCTTTCGTTTCAAGGCGGATACGAACACTGACCGTACACCTGTGCCGGGCACCTGGCCCGGCAGCCGCCGGAATGTGTTTAGGGGTTCAAGTTGACAACCAGCGGCCAGGTAATTGGGGAACGGAAAACAGTGTGGCGTCACCATGGCAACGCCCCAGCATCCCTCGGCCAGTGCGCCCCTCGCCGTCGAGGGCTGTACTCTCGCGGAAGCCGTGTGTCCAGGCCGCTCGGAGCAGGGCTCTGCCCTAACCGCGCGCGCTCTCGCTGCAACCCTCGCTCCGCTTTATCTTTGCACATTTTTCGCTCGTTCCGCGGAGCCACGGCTCGTAACACACCGCTCCCTCTCCCCCCGAAAACGTCTGGATGTCGTTATTCCATTAGATGTCTTCTGCCGGAGGACACCCGCCCTCGATCGCCCGAGATTATCCTTGGACTCGGCCTCGCTCGCGCGCCCTTTCCATTAACGTCGTCCCCCTTTTGTTCCTCGACTCTCGTCGTGACAAGCGTTTAGACGACTCCCGGAATTACCCGGCCGATGACTCGAATGTTTTTACAGGCTTCGAGTGGCCGAGGTGCAATGCGAGGAGGGATTTCTTCGGATTTTTGGCGATTTTTAGCGTTTTTTAGGGGGAAGGGAAATGGTGATTGCAGATTTTAGGTGATTTTTTGATTTTTAAGCGTTTTGTTAGGGGTGTTTATTGTTATGTCAATAGGGTTGACTGTTATGTTATAGGGGTGGTATATGATATTATTTAGATATAATATATGTAGTATAATAGGGATTAGCTTTATTTTGTGATTATGTTTCCTAGATAAATAATAGATAAATAGATAAATGTATAAACTAGAAAATAGATATAAACAAATAGGTAACGCAGTTGGATAAAATAAAATGGACTTTGACGTAATTACATTGCATAGATTATAATGTAATTCATTGCGCAGATTAAATCATTATAATTATGTGAATATATATAAATGGAGAAATGTGTATAAATAAAAAAATATATGTAACTATATAATCAAAGATAAATATAGAGAAATATATAAATATATCAATATACCTAAATATGAGTACACACAAAGCTATAAATATATAAACATAAACATTAAAAAATCGTCAAAGTGCCCCACCACTTAAAACAATGAAATCCACAAATTTCACCTCCCCTCCACAATAGTTCACCAAAACAACCCTAAAAACCTACTAACGATAAAACACCACGCAATCTGCAAAATCTCTCTTCCATAAAAAAAGCTCCTAATTTCAATAACTCACCCCATGCAGAATTGTAAACCATAGCCGACTAATTCGAGCCAGCAACTCGAAGCCTCGTACTCGCAGAACAATTCCGTGGATCCGATGCCGTCGCGTCGAAGGTGGTTCGTCTGGCTCCGTTCGGCGCCGATTATGGAAGCTCTCGTGCCACGGTTCAAGATCCGTCGAACAATAACGTTTGTCCATTGTTGCGCCGGTGGCATATGCCTGTTGCGTCAAAGCGTTTCCCGATGCCCGAGAACGGCTCTCATGCCTCGCCGGACCGGCGACATATTGCCGGCGGTGTGCTCGAGCGACGTTCGGGTTCATATGCCCGGCTCTCCCGGCGATATCGAAGCCGCAGAGCCTGGTTAAGCGTCGCGTCACCGCCCTGTGTCCCATCCCCCTATCGTTCTAACAACAATAATTAATCTCCGGCGTACGCGGGACGGACGACAAAGCACCACCCGGTAGCCTCTGGTTCTCCGCGCGCGCACGGAAATCGTCTCGTCGCTCGCCCCGTTAGTCGGAACGACGAAAAATTTTCGCGGAGGCCACGCCCGCGGTCCGATCGAGTTCCTTGGTCGATCGCGCGGGATTTCGATTGCCGGCACGCCCTCTCCGCTTGTTCTTTTTTCTTCTTCCTCGTTTAATCAACGGTACTCTCGTCCCGTTCCGCTTTCGAATACGGCCGCGTACCTGGCTCGCGACGAAGCTTCGGGTCGGGCGACGCTTCCGCACGGACCGCTCGCAAATTGTCCTCTTGCCGGCGTCCTTTCTTTTTTTTTTTTTTTTTTTTTTTTTTCGTGACGGTGACTCGTCATTTTCTGCGGCTCTTGCAGAGACGTGTAAAAGTTGAGTCTCGGGGAAAATGCATAATGTGGTGCATTGACGTTTCGCTGTGCATTTTGTGCATTTCGAGAATTTATATAGAATATTTAATGAGCAAGATGATATACAAGAGACAAAATTTTCAGAATAGTTAACGTAGCATTACAATTAGCTAATATGGTTAATTGCCACGTTTATAGCATTTTGTTACTAAGATTATTAATAGAGAAAATCATTTTCTATTTAAAACTAGTTTTATGAACTTTAGGAGAGGAATTAATTAAGGAATTAATAGAAGAGACATATAGCAGAAGAAACAGAAAGTTTTAACTCTTTGCAGTCCAGTGGCGTCGCTAAAAATGATCATGCTACGATTGAAAATGATTTTTGAAAAAATTGTTAAGAGCTATCGACTATTGCCTGAATCGCAAAAATCAATTTTAGATTTTATAAAATTCTCTAGATTATATAAAATAAAAATACTGTGATTCGGAACAAATATTTTGGATTTCCAAATGGATTTTAAAACGGCTCCGTCTGCAAAGGGTTAAAATTACTAGCACCCTCTTCGGGACATACTGAAATTATTAACACAGTACTGTGCATCTAATGCAATTATATTTCACCTTCACTCAGCATGAAAATCCTCGGCCTTAACAATTACCTTCGAAACTATTACTGGAACATCAAACAACGATAGGATCACTGCTCCCCACGCGTCCCATAAACATCCCCCTATTCACCGAAAAAATGGATTGGCCGAATCTAACTCCCTGTAACACATCCCTGCTATCCCTGCCACCCCTAAACCAGTATACCTCCCCTAAAAGCACTGGCTAATAGACGAAATACTGGAGTCAATGCCTCCTTCAACATCGCCGCGAGGGCGGCCAAAAGCGCGCCATTGACAACGTTTCGCGTCAGTTTAGAACTCTACCGTCTACAGTCTATACCTACCAACTATAATAATAACTTCTTTCATAACGCAACAATTATTTGAACAAGCGTCGCAGAGCCCGCTACTCGCCGAGAGAAAGTCTTTCATACAGTCTCGTAATAATACTATAGCGACGCGAAGCGCGTCCTCTCTGTCCGTCAGGAAAAAAAATTCCATGCATTTATAGCCGCGGCGGGAAGGAGCTTAGCCACCCTCATTAGCCACTATTATTTCCCGCGGAATCTAATTAGGTTGCACAAAGGATCGTAAAGCAACTGTTGCTGAAGCGGTTCCTGAACACGAGGATCTTTTTTTTCAATCGCGCGAATTAACAAATGGAAATTTGTTGGTCTATGTGCGCGCGTTGTTATGTGTATTTTTTACGGGGGTGTAGGATTTTGTTTTTATGAAACTTGTTGCTTCTTTAAATATTTATTTGTTTTTTTGGGATGTAGTGAACGTTCAAATAGGGTATATTTTAGTGAACGTTCAAATATGGTATATTTTAGTGAACGTTCAAATATGGTATATTTTAGTGAACGTTGAAGTATGATAGATTATAATTTATGCGGAAGTGTAATATGTTGTAGGTACTGCATATTATACTGTAAAATATTTTACTAAATATTAAAGTGTACAATATACCGTGCTGAATATTAGAGCACTTAATATATTACATTGAATGTTAAATTATTAAATATGTAATTCAGTACAATAATGTATAAAATATTATATCGAATATTAAAAGTATAATATATCATGCTGTACAATAAAATATGAAATTTTATACTGAATATTAAAAGTATAATATATTATATTGTATATTAATGTACCAATTAATTACACTGAATATCCAAGCACAATACAACAAATATAACATCAAAAGCGTACATATGGCGCGCTTCCGCCATTCGCCAATATCATCCCCTATCGCAGTTAGCAAAGCACAGTAGCACTGTCCCGCGCGCCGCACTCAACACATCGACAGAATTTGGCTCTGCAGAGCTTAGCCAAAAGCCCCCTCTTTACCCGGCCGTCGCATCTCCCAGAGGCAACCCCCGAAATTTCGCCCCGGGATCGCGTTCTAATGCGGATCTCTGGTTTGTTGACACGTCGAACGAAATCCTCGCGGACGCGTTCACGACGGCGGCTTTCCCCGGATCCATGGATCCTCGCGAGCCAGCCGGTATGCGGTCACCGGGCCCCCGGATTAAACGTATCGCCTCACAGCAACAACGACAACAACGACGACGACGACAGTGACGTCATGGTGGTCCATGGTCCCCCCTGATTAGCACAACGACTAGGAGGCTGTTGGCCAGCTTGCCGCGTAACAAGTAGCAACCGGTAGAGTTCGTTATCGGATCGATCGATCGACGCCGCGCTGCCATGTGACACGCGCGTCCGAGATCCCAAGGATTAAATTGCCGTGTGATTCGATAACGCGTTCAAGAACTCTCGAGGCGAACTATATCGGCGGCGGGGGGCCCCCGATCGATAACGTTGTTGGCCGGCTTGAATACCGCGGACACCCTTTGTTCTTCGCGGCTAAAGACGGGGACGACTTCACTTAGGCGTGTTCGCCATCTCGAAAAACACTTGGCTCGCTCTTTAATTCGCTGACTGCCGCCGGTCGTCGGCGCGGTTCATCGGAAATCTCTCTCTCGGCACGGAGATCATCTTCAGAATATTATGCTCTTTGGTCTCTTTGCTGTTCAGAGATTCTCTTACCTGCTAGTTTGCCCACTTTCTACGATGGATTACTCTGCCTAGAATTAATAGGGTTTCAAGTGGAATGTTTTGGAAGAATTAATTTCCTAATTCTTATTAATTATGTATAATATATTGTACTTTGAATGATAAGAAACGTTGGTACAAAGTACCTTAGAAGAATTAACGAGTCCACTATTCTGCGATACTGATTGCAAAGTCGCGCATACGCGAGCATTATCAGCTTATCCACACCGCTAATCTTTTTTATAAATTACAGCTACCTCGACGTTAACTCCGTGTAACTCAAAAGTGCCTTACCAGCTCGTTAACAAAGAATAATAACAACAATAATAATTCTAAAACCGAAGGTAGCAATTCGCTCGAGAAAAGGCAAAGAGAATTCTCAACTCCGGCGAGTAAATAGCGAGAGGATCGCGAGGAACAGAGTTCGATGGTCCATGCGGCTGATGGGCCAGCGACGAAACAAGTACAATTCGATCGATTCCAGGGAGCGGAGACTAGTCCGCTTGGCGCGTCGTTACTCGGGTTACAGTTCTGGATCCAGAAGAGACCGCGGAAACGACGCGCCGGTATTCCACGCGCGCGCTCGCCGTCTCGAGAGCGTCGAGAGTTTTCCACGAGGCTTCAATGCCATCGGCGACGACTCGGGCGGACTGTTGTTGGCACGGGACTCGCGCGGTGAAGGCATTCCTTGGCAAGCGTCGCCAAGATCGTCGCTCAAAATTATCTCGAAGAACGCTCCGATCGATCGAGCACGGCGATATCCATTTCGAACCGCTCCCCGTCGAGCGAACGAGCACCGCGGCGACGTCGAGCGAACCTAGAAACCGCTCCAGCGACGCTGATGACTTCCATCCAGCCCCAGCAGCGACCCTCTTCTCTCTATAGAGGAACGCGGCGTGTCGTTACTTTCGACGTTTGCTTGTTAGTTTATCCGAAAATCGATGGCGCAACGAGAGAATAAATATAGAAAGCCGAGAATCGTTCGTGGACCTATCGCGTAACAATACCGCGCCACGTGGTCCGAGATTTAAACCTTCGCGGTTGCGTTAGGCTTAGAAGGCACGGCGAGGAGTATGATTTCTAAATGGTGGGACTTCTTTTTTTTAATTTGATTTAGATTACTTGAATTAGTTTTTAAATGTTAACAGTTTACCGTACTATGACTAAAATACTTTTCTCTTTAATTTTATTATTATTCATAATTATTTATGGCAAATGGTTAAACGTAGAATGGTATCGATGGATCGTACGGTTGGACTGCGTGGATCGTTGTCGATCGCGAATGGTCGCAGATTCGCCGTGAGAAGGGGTGGGAGGGAGGAAAGGGATATGTGGCCCGACGCCGAAGCGGAATAATTGACGCGACAAAGAGCTTCCGGTATCTGGGAGGCCTATTCACACGCGTCAAAGCCCGTCGAGAGCCGGTTGCACCGATGTGCATCGTCTACCGGTATGCGCGGACAATGGCAATATTAACGCGACGATGGAGAGAGCGCGGTTCTCCATTGTTCTACACGACGATGCATCTTAACGTGACCCGCCCATTATCGCGTCGGGCCGCTGAAAAAACGCGGACAAATCGTCGCTGACGGGGCCACGCCTGCCTCGGCGAAATGGCAACCGAACGCGTCGCGTTCTTTAACCCTTACTTTACGCAGTATTAATAGCAGGGAAATACTTTTTTTTTTTAATTATTGGAAGCAATTTTTATTAATCAAATTTTATTAAGGTATATTATTAAAATTTTATTAGGATCTATTATTAAAATTTTATTAGGATCTATTATTAAAATTTTATTAGGATCTATTATTAAAATTTTATTAGGCTATATTATTCAAATTTTATTAGGCTATATTCAAATTTTAATAGACTTATTTAGGTCCATGGGTCAAGGTATGATTATAGTGATTGGAGATAAGGGTACAGTGGTCACTGAGTGCAAAAATAGATACAATAGTTATGTTTTTAAATTAGAAATTTTTTTAAAAAGGAAAAAACGAAATGGGAGTAGAACTTTTTTAATTTTTAATTTTAATTGTATGGCGCGTTTTATGCGAAGGCAGAAGAACGACGCTGTTAAAACTCTTCCAATAATTTCATGCATTTAAAGCAAAATAAGACGTTCCATATTATTGCTTCTTCTTTATTCTATAAGTTAAATAAATAAACCTATTGAATAATAAACGCTCTGAATAACATTAAAGAATATTTAGAACTCTTTCACTTTGCAAATACAGTTCCATTTAATTCCACATAAAAATGATCTATTTAAATTTCAAGAGATCTTACTTCATCATCCCCAATTACTATTAATAATACACCTAACTTCTGTAAAACATCCATTCAGCGTTCTGCGATCATTAGAGCGCGCAGAAGTTCGGCGAAGGCGGCGTCAGTTCTCTAGGAACCGCCTTGTCAGGTAGCATTCATCCCCGCCTAGGTCAACGGTCATAAAATTCATTATCAATTAACGGGGGAGGGGCAACGACGCGTACCACCCTTCCATTAATCATCCCGAATTAGCCGTTCGAGGAGCTATCGTGCGGCTAGGAGAGCCGCGGCAGTCGCGCCATCGAATCCACCCACCCCCGCAAGCGTCGTGCCAAGAATTCGGGGCTCGGGAAGATCCTCTCGAAAAGTGTCCCGGGGGGGATGCCCCCGATAATCGTCGCTCCCGACGGAACTGCCCTACCGCACGTTATCATCCGTTATTCCCTGCTAAGGGGGGGTTGCCACCCCCCGAAATTGCCGTTCGACAACGCCCTCTCGGCCCTCTCGGCCCTTTCTTCTTCTTCTTCTCCTCCTCCTCGCCGCCTCGAAAACGACACACGCGGGCGAAATCTCTTCCTTCGACGCTGACGGATGCTGATGCGCCGCTCTTTCGCCTCGGGCCGCGCATCCGATGTTTATCAAAATACGCCTGCAGTCGACGGGACCCCGGCCTCGAGACGTTCTTTCGACGGGTTTTGTATCGGGAACCGTCGCGCGAGAACGTTTCTCGAGGAGGCCGCTCGTGAGCGTCCTATCCGCTCGAGGGTTGAACGCGTTATTCAACGAGGGGCGCGCGGACGGTCTTCTCCGCCCGTTTGACAGCCACTTAGTGCCTTTCCATGGTACATACCTCGTTGTCTATTATTGTTGCTCAGCCACAGAGTTAGTGGTTTTTTTTGGGATAGAATTATTTTTTAACTCTGGCGTCGCGTTGACGATTGCAAATGCTCGGGAGGGGACTTGTTTGTCACTAGATTGAATTTCGTGCTGTTACGGGGGAAGTTAGGTTTTATTTATAATAATAGAGATCGAAAGAATTGAAAAACGTCGGCGAGTTGTTTTTAATAAAATTGTTTAGAAGAGAATGCACTTTTTACTTAGTTTCTATTTCTTGTGATCGAGGCAGACAGCTTTTATTTCTCACGAGAAGATTCAAAAATATTAATAGTAATAGAAATGATAATAATGACAATAATAGTGACAGTAATTTGTTAAATTTGTATATTTTTCAAACGCAAGATTTAATAGAATATCCTATATCAAATAGAATATCCTAGCGTTAAATCCAACAAAATCCAAGAAAAATTAAATCTCTAATTAATTTAATAATCACTAAACTGCCAATTTCTATACAAAATTAAACTCATCAGAGTTCACCATGAAAATCGTAACTCTGTTAAAAGTACCTCTCCTCCGTAAATAATTTTAAGTTCCAAAACAATTCTGAAATTCTCCAAATGTCTCCGCCAATTCGCGGGAAAATCGGCGGAAAATTCGCCGATTAAATTGTACAATTCATTCATCAATTCTCAACATCGTCGTACGATCCCGCACACGCATTACAATTCACAATATCGTTGCTTTCGCTAAAATCGTCGTCGTCGCCCCCCCCCCCGATTAGAACAACGCGGGTGATCGCTATTAGTCAGTCAGATAATACGGATAGATCGCCCGGCATCGGTGTCGGGTATCGCGTCGCCGTGGCAAATCCGTTCGGCACGAAACACGAGAGCCATTAAATATCTATGGGGCCACGGTGTGTCGGGTATTGATTTTATGGTGACATCGACATGGCCGTCTAACAATGAGTTAAGAGGCGGCCGACGGAGCTGGAAAGCAACGCCGGACGCGCTCGATACGGTTTTCCGCGAACCCGTTAACGAATGTAACCCTTTCGTTGAATCTTCTCTACGAAGGAATACAATAAGCTCGGCGACTAAGTGCAGAACATCCACCGTCGACGCCATCGTTCGCGGTGTTAACGCCGCGTTCCGCGCGCCGGTATTCGCCCCGACTGCGAAATTCCATAAAACATTACGGGGGGAAAAAGAGAAACGCGATTTTTCCGGAGTTCTCGGGGGAGAACCCGGACGATTCGATCGTCCGATAGCCGTGCAGAAGCTTCGGGTAACCTGTTCGATCCGATTCCGAATGGCAGTTTTCGCGACTGGAATTTCATTGCGCTTTTTTTCTCTCTCGAGATAACTCGTTCCGATGTTCATCGACGGGTTCTCGTCAGCGATTTTCGCTAACGCCTTACGGTGGAATTGGCCGGCGAACGTCGATGAACATTTCTCGCGGCTCTGCGTTACTCGGCAGGGTTGGTCTGTCGCGAGGGTGGTGACCGACGAGGGTGGTTTCATCCCTCGTCGGTACGGCAGGCGTCGATGTTGACTCCGTCTTCGCGGGGACCGTGAGTCGATAACTAGACGAGCTTCGCGTTACCAGCTGTGCTCTCTGCGTTATTGCAAATGGTAATTTTACGACCGAGTTTTTCGATCGGTCGATGTTAAGATAGATATTAACAACCAGATGATAATTATTAATATTATTCTTTATTAACGGGCTAGTAAGGCCCTTCTGTGTTAGAGTTGATGCACATGTACATAGTCCGGAATACATTCAAATAATACAAATAATATCTATAATTTAGTAATTATAATATTTATAATATAAATAATATTTAGGTCTACCAGAAAATTCTTTCTGATAATGTCACATCGAGTCTTAATAACTATATATAGAGACATATATTTTTCAGAAATGTTTTTTTACAAATTGTCATCACACTGAGGTCATAGGTAACGAAATTAAATTGTACAATAAATATTATTAAATATAAAAATTGACAAATCGATTATATTCTTTCACTTCGTAGACAGAACTTTTCGGTAGACCGAATATAATGGCGAACTTATTATATTTAATATTTATTGGCGAACTTATTATTTAATATTGACTGGCGAACAGCAGGTTCATTGTTGGTTCTCGTTTGTTTGTTACAGCGAAGAAACAAAATGGGGCGGCACTACGGACGAACAGTTTGGGCTCGGGCGCGAGGACACCGCCCCTCGAGAGGAAAAGCAAGTTCTCGGCCCTCGGTAGACTATTCAAGCCGTGGAAGTGGAAACGGAAAAAGAAATCGGACAAGTTCGAGGCCGCCTCCTTGTGTGAGTATATACAATATTTATATATATATATATATATATAATTTTAATCGCCTCTATTTTAACACTAAAATGGTCAAAATGACCGGTTTCTAATTTTACAATATTATAGAAACTTTAAGAGACCTTTCGATTCTAATAAATTATATTATTCTAGAAAGCTTTATAATTAACCCTTTGCACACCGAATTTTATTTCAATCTCGTTAGCAGTAGCTTCCAATGCTTTTAAGTATTTTATTTGATATTTGGATGTGAAATAATATCGAGTATCCTATCGTTAACCCTTTGCACTCGAGTTGGTGACTCCAAGGCACCGCTAAAATTAAACGTCCCAAGATAATTTTTATAACGACGCTTTTTGAGTGCAAAGGGTTAAAAGCACCGTGGAGCTTTGTACCGATTATAAACGGCGACGTTTTCTCTCGCGATTGCAGCGCTCGAGAGGAAGATCTCGGTACGAGCCAGCAGGGACGAGTTGGTACAGAAAGGGATACTGCTGCCAGTGATAAGGTCCACGTCGTTTCCGGAAAACGGTGAGTGCGCTACACTCTTTGCCTCTTATCCGACGGTGCCTGCCACCTCGTGTGACCCGCCAACGATAAGCACCTGCGAAGTCGAGTCGCGGATAAAATAGAGATCCCGTGCTCGGTGAACGACCGCGGAGAGATTCGATCGATCTGCCAGGGAACGTCTTTGGTAGAATGCCGACAGATAATTAGGGTCGGTAATTGAAGAAACATTTAGGGTGCGAATTAATTCGTGGTCCTCTAAATTAATTAGATTATAGGTTTATTTTAAATCTTTTGATATTGAATATAAAGGTTTTGATATTAAATATAAAAGGTTTTGATATTAAATGTAAAGGTTTTGATATTGCATATGAAAGGTTTTGATATTGAATATAAAAGGTTTTGATATTAAATGTAAAGGTTTTGATATTGCATATAAAAGGTTTTGATATCGAATATAAAAGGTTTTGATATCGAATATAAAAGGTTTTGATATCGAATATAAAAAGTAAAATAGAACAATAATTGGTAGAATGGTAACTGGGATACGTAGAAATATTTTCAACGCCTAAAATAATCCGCTTTCTACAACTTTCTTCCCTTTCGTCGAACGACGCGGGCCTTCTAATTATTCGGGAGCTTAGGTTATAATCAACAATTTCCACACACCTTTGCTTGAAGCTTTTGGGACCGTTTCTGCCGGGAGCGGAGCGAACGATGAGCCGTTCAGGGGTAACTCGAAACTGTCTTTTATACTCGAAACTTATAGATGTTGCAACATTTTTTTGCTCCTGACGAGCCTCTCTCTACACTTGTTTTTCTTACAAACACACACACACACACACACGCACGTATATATATATAGACGTTTCTCCACACTAAAAATTGATCTTCACGGACACCCGCTGCTTATAGACTGCGCGCATTGTGCAGTCGCAAATAGTTGCAATTACTCTAGCGCACTTCCAACCAACAGTGAACGTTTTATTCCGTTTTGTTGATGGTACATCCGCAGTCTAGAGTTCGTCCACACCTAATTTTCACTAAATCACACTGCAGTCCACGTACACAAAAATCACGAGAAAAAGACAGAGATAGTTGACACACGTTTTAACACTTTTACCAAGTTGATCATTACGACCGATTCCACGCCTTTCTTTTAGGATTTTTTAGATTATAAAAACTTTTATATATGAAATTATTAAGTGAATTATATTATATTACGAAATTATAAATTATAATAGAAATGGCAGAAGGTCTAGATAAATTATAATACAATTGGCAGTAGGTCTAAATAAATTATAGTAAAAATGGCAAAAAAGTCTAAATAAATTATAATTGTAATGGCAGAAAGTCTAAATAAATTATAATAAAAATGGCAAAATGAATAAATCCAGTCTTGCCATTTTTCTAAAACAAAACTCTTAGCCATTTTTCGAGCTCGGTAGATTTAGTGTTAATAATCGACACGTTCTCACTGTTAAGCTATCTCTTTCACCGCCTCTCACTGTTACAATTTCACGACACTATAACATAGTAATAACACGACAATTTCTACGATATTAACACAGTAATTTCGAGCCGTTCTTTATTACGCAACGAGCTTCTATTGCACTGTTTCATCCCCCTCATTCGCTTAGATAAAAGGAGAGCCACGAAGGGTAGGTTCAACATACCAGTTGCTTTTCTAAGCGAAGGAGAACAGCGCCTTATCATTCGAAACTGTCGAGGAGCCATAATTTTCGAGTCGTTCGAGGTGTCATTCGACTGTCTTCAACGTTGGAGGGGTGTCATTCGACTGTGTTTGATTTTTGAGGTGTCATTCGACTGTCGTCGACGTTCGAGGCGCTATTCGACTGTCATCGACATTCTAGGTGTCATTCGACACTCTTCGCTATTCGAAAGGTGTCATCCTACTGTCTCCAACCTTCTAGGCGCCATTCGACAATCTTCAACATTCGAACATCCAACTAAAATATCACCAAAGGCTCAAAAGTTCATCAAAAGTATCAAATCCAGCGTCGGCAGACTTCCATCATGGTTTTTCCAAGCCGTCGACGAATTCCCGGCCCCCTCTCGGATATACAAATTTCCGTGCACGCGTGGAAACGGTCCAACCCCGGCTGATCAGGAAATAAGGGGCGACGGGTCTCCGAATTGAAACGAAGAGCAAGAGCAAAGGGGCGCGGCGACGGCGACGCTTTGAACATCGAAGAATGTAATTGGGTTTCGTCGGCGATTAGCGAGCCAGACGCGGGCTTGATTTCCGGGCGCAGATCCGTGGGCGAAAAGCGGACTCTCGCGATGCGTCGCTGGTCCTTAACCCTTTCGTTGCGAAGCGCTTGCGAGAAAATAGCTGTGAACGCAGCACGCGTTAGTAAATAGTTGACACTGAGGTACGGAATGCTACGAAGTGGAAGTCGTTTCTCTGATTTTAGAGAAATTTTACAATAATATTTATTACGTTTAGTAATATTTGTATTATATTTAGTAATATCATTTCACTTTCTGAAATATAAAAATTTATAATGGTAATTTATTTTTTGAAATATTGTATTTTGATGCTCATAAGCTTGCTAGATACTTGACTGCAATTTACCATATATATTCGTACAATTTATTAATAAAATCTTAATTACGCTAATTTTTCTCTCATTTGTACAATCATGACTGCTTGAGATAGACGAGGACAAATGAAGGTCAAGACGATGTTCTGATTCGCAAAATGTCATCTACCAGAACCATCGACCATTAAAATATTCAATTTTTAATAAAAATACGACCGTCAAGTATCTCGTGTAAAATATGAGATAAAAGCATATAATATAGTACGAACGTATATTGTACGCTTTTCGTACCTCGGCGCCCGCTTTTCCAGAGCTATTTTATTACCAGCTCTTCTTATATGAATAAATTCCATTCTTTTAAAGGGTATATATACGTCAGTCGGAGCGAAAGGGTTAACGGAATAAAACACTAAAAATGCGTCGGAACTTTCTCTGTTCTGTCGGAGGCTTGCGGTAGAGATAAAAACGTAATTCTTACTAAACCGGAGACGCGTTTATGCGGTCATAGCGTGAGCAACCGGCGCAAACAATTCGATTCGACGTTTCAGCCATTCACAGACATCTACAGTCCTCGCCGTAGAACAATCCGCGGCGTAACAATCGGACGCAATTGTTTTACCGTGAGACGATAACGGGGCCGTCGCTGTTACCGACGTGACGGAACAGCGTACTGCGGATGTTTATGCGTATTCCGGTGCTCTCGAGGGTGGAGTTTCTCTCTCGTCGCATCTCCGACGAGAGAAGAGAGACCCCGAAAGCCACGGTACGATACCGGTTGCAGCTCGAATCACGCTACGACCGCATAAAATCCTCTAAAATCTAACATGGCGAGGCATGACGAAAGGAAGAACCATCGCGTTCTTCGCGGAGTGGGGGTACAGTTGATAAAAATTTATTAAAAACTCCTCTCAGTGCCAGGGTATTAATACTTACCGTCCACGGGACGATCGATGTACTTACTCTTTTAACAATCTGCGCAGACGCGGGCACACATTAATACAAAGAACGGGGGCTGAATCGGAAGCTACTCTGTCTCTCTCTCTCTCTCTCTCTCTCTCTCTCTCTCTCCTCTTTCTCTCTCTCTACCCTTGGTGCTGCTCGAGAAATTTTCTAATGGGCTTCTTCGAACTCTTCGCAATCGGGCGGCCCGGAAAGTTTGGACAATCCTCTTTTTTGAAAACGCGTTGGAGAATGACGTTCGCCGATCAATCATCGACGCAGCGGCAACGTCGTCCGAGAATAGAACGAACTTTCCGGCAAGCTCACCGTAAAATCCCTGTTCCCTCTTAACGCTGAACGACGAGATCTGGAAAGGCTAATCCATTATGCTATTTACCTCTGCGTACTAAACAAATGATCTATGATAACACGAGTGGAACGCGCAAGAGCCGTTTCACGCGAGGCTGAGTGGCTGTTAAGGGAGAGAAAGTATCGCGTCGCTGTATTACATGGCGGTACTGCATCGTCGTATTACATGGTGGTGTTGCATCGTTGTATTACACGGTAGTGTTGCATCGCTGTATTGCATCGCCTCTCGTTGCATTACACGCGCGACAACGGCGGTCGATTCGCGACACGGCCTCGCGTGAAACGGACTCGAGCGCGGCGATTCGGCTCTTATTAGCCCCTTGAATGCCACGACAATTTTATAGGGATTATCCATGGCGCCACGATGAATTTTCTATTACGCGATACATATGGGCGCGCTGGTTCATATGTATGTGGTCCCATAGCTGTGTGGTCCCACATGTATATGGTTCCATATGTATGTGGTCCCACATGTATATGGTTCCACCTGTATGTGGTCCCATATGGATATGTTCACATATGTATGTGGTCCCACAGCTATGTAGTCCCATATGTATGTGGTCCCATAGCTATGTAGTCCCATATGTATATGGTCCCATATGCATATGTTTCCATACGTATGTGGTCCCATAGCTATGTAGTCCCATATGTGTGTATTCCCATACGTATATAACCCCATACACCGATAGCCCCCATGGCGTCACTGCCAACTCGAGCGCCGCTCACCAACCACCCCCGTGGCGTTCAACGTGTTAATCAGCGCCGTCGAAGCTTCGTTAACGGGTTGGGTAAAAAAAATTTCACCGGGTGCTCGTAGATAGCCGACATATAGAACACACACGGTCGAGCGTAGAACGTGGAATGCAATTACGGAAGCGGGCCCCCGAAAGTGTTCCTCTTTCCGGCGGCGCGTGGAACGCAGCTCATTGATTAATAGCTGGCGCGCACCAGCGGATCTTCCGTCAAAGAACTTCGGTCTGTATCCAGGGTTCCCGAAACTGTTCGGCAGCTTCTACCTCCCCCCCATTATTCATACACGCCGGTTTTGCGTTCGGCTAGGGACGTGGGTGTCGGGGGTTGGTTCTCGCTCCGACACCTTTGATTAATTGTTCGCTGGCGGAACGTGCGGGAAGCGAGAGAGTGAGAGAGAGAGAGAGAGAGAGAGAGTGAGAGATAGAAAGAGTGAGAGATAGAGAGAGAGAGAGAGAGTGAGAAATAAAGAGAGTAAAAGAGAAAGAAAGGGTGAAAGAGAAAAAGGATGAGAATTGACAGAGTGAAAGAAAAAAGGATAACAGGGTGAAAGGAAAAAAGAGTAACAGAGCGAGAGTCTAGCGAAAGGGTACGTGAATAACCCCTTGCACTACGATTCCTTCCACGCTGCGTGGACCACCACTTACGCGTCCTTAATATTTTCAACCCTTTGCCGTACCATTTTCTTTACTATTACTATGACTAATCATCTTTTCGATCGCGCTAATTTCTTCGATGAAAAAGGAATTTTATATTTATCATTCGCTCACATCTGCTCCAATATTTAAATATTGCTAACAACAGAGTAATATTTAATTCTCACTCAACCCTTTGCAGTCGGAGCCATTTTAAGCAGAAATCCAAGATATTTTGTTCAGACTTGTAGCGTTGCCATTTTATATAACCTGGAGCATTTTATATACTATGGAATTGCATTTTGTGACTCGTGCAACAGTTGACTGCTCTTAACAATTTTTTAAATACAAAGAAATATGATAAAAATTATATTGAAACGTGGCACGATCAATTTTAGCCTTAGAATCGCTATTCGACCGCAAAGGGTTAAAGGAGCAGATGAACATTGATACCTGACGATTTATTACTAAAAATCTCTATCGCGAGTCTGACTCGTTAATGTACGGCAAGGGGTTAATAACAGGACCAGACAATTTTTGTCTCCCTTTATCGTCTTTATGTGCCTTTGTTTCTAGACTCTGATAACAGAAGAATTCGTTTCCATTTAGATACAGAGGAAATGAATAACATAAATTTATATATCAATATAATAAATTCTTCCATGAAATCTGTATCACGGGTCCGACTCGTCGCTATAGTGCAAGGGGATGGTGCGCGTGCGAGTGGCGTCGAGGGTGCGGCCCGTACGAGTCGAGTCTCCAGGTATATCTCGTCAGGTTCCACGTTCACGTCGCAAGTCACAGTTACAGAAAGTAAAAAAAAAAAACAGACACACGAAAAAAAAAAAACGCCACTCGAAAGATCCGCGCGGAGAGAACGGCGGGGATTACGCGGGGGATCCGTCGCCGAGGCAGAGAGACACACGCCACAGCCAGCCGATTATCCGGCCGGGGACTCGCAAAACAATGTAGAGACACACGCTGCTCTCTCTCTCCGCCGGACAGTAGAACACAAGTCCCGGACATCTGTCTACGTGGATTAATGCCCGAGCTGACCCGCGTTGGCCGGTTTCAGAGACACCCGGCGACTCGACGGACGGCCAAAAACCGCCGACGCCGCAACAGCAGACCCAACACCAACACCACCAGCAGCAGCAGCAGCAGCAACAACAGCAACAACAACAACAACAGCAGCAGCAACAACAACAGCCGGCCGGCGGAGGGGTTGGAGGCGGCGGGTGCAACCCCGCGGCAACACCCACGTCCGCCGGCACGGTGCAGCAATCGCAACAATCCCAGCAAGCACCGTCCGCCACGCCGACACCGACCACGGCGAATCAGCATTCGACGGGACCGGCCAGCAATCAACCGTCGCCGCATCTATCGCCCCTTTATCCAGGGATACCGCAACAACCCGCCCAACCCAACGGCAGCACGCAAGGTAAGATCCTAAGATACAGACTGTACAACGCGTAGACTCTGCTGCGATAAGGCCGCAGCATGAGAGTAGGCGATTGGCACGAGGACTTTCGTCGCGCCAGGTAGTCGCTGGGTTAGGGGTAGGTGATTTGGGCGAGATGTGTTCCGTAGGTCCTGCGAGCTGATAGAGGCACTTCGCCTGGCTTCTTTAGTCGGCGTCTTCTCTTGATCGATTATCTGTTTTTGGATGGCAGGTGCTGTTGAGGTTGGAGATGACGCGTTGTTTGGAGGACGACGGAATTTAATGCGCTCGCTACCAGTGTTGCGATATTTAGGATTTTGTAGATTGTATAAGGAATGACATGTTGATCTTGTAATTGTAGTTATTTAAAGGTGCGATACTTGGCGTTGTATTTGGGGAATTTATGATTTCTTTTTGACGATATTTCTTTCATATTTTATATAGTATTTTTCATATTATTGTATGTTATATTTTTCCATTTCATAATTTTGTATGTTACATTTTTCTATTTCATATTTTTGTATTTTATATATTTTCTGTTTCATATTTTTACATTTCATATTTCTATATTTTACATTTTCAGATTTCATACTTTTATCTTGAATATTTCTCCATACCCAACACCATAAATACAATAAACTTCCCCGTAAACGCTGGTAGCGAACGCGTTAACCTCCCCGACTTCGTTCGAGATAAAAGCGCAGCATCTGGCGGACAGCGACGTTGGCTGGAAGCAGTCGAACTCGCTATTACCTCCGAGAGATATTAGATAGGGGTTACGTTGGAACGATTTCAAGGTTCGTCGATCACGATTAGTCTAAATCGTGTGGTCATTGTGCGGCGCCGGTCGCGGCGCGGCCTTTTATTTCGCGACGGCCGGTTTAACCCCTCGCAATAATGTACGTTCTCCAGGGTCGTTCCGACCCAGTTTCTCTTCTCTTGGCCGTTGACATATTTATTCATTTATTCATCCGTTCATATAATCGTGCGCACGTGAATGTAATTCCCTCATACATATGTAACTCCTGCACGAAGCCAGAGGCACACACGAGCACATTCGTCCGAGCAAAACTTTGTAAATGACACACGCGCGTTTTGTGCTCTCTCGTCCGGAAAGGGCTCTGCGCATAGAGACGTAACTAATAATAATGCTACCTCGAATGCGATCATCGGCGACAATGGAGAGATGATCCTCAACTTGCTGCTTCGCTCTTCAAATTATGGAGAATGGTCTTTGTTGGCTCGTTTAGGAACGAGCTGATAATCCTTTGTCTCCGAGACGCGATCGACGATTATTATGTAAGAGGTTCGAAAATAATTTCTACATTGTTCATATCCATTATTTCTATATTCTTCTAGCAACTCTTCTCATTTTTTACTCTTTACTTCTATGATTTTTAACCCTTTGCAGTCGAGTAGCGACAATTTGCTTAATCTTGAATAAAAATTGACTTTATATTTACCAAATGAAACATTTCATATTTTTCCTAGAAATATAAACAAATCTGGAGGAATATAACGACCAACTTTACTCCAGCCAATAAATCAGAGAAACAATATTAGATTTAGTATAAAATCGACTCGTAAAGGGCGGCCATAAACGTTTATATTAAACAGAGAAATTCCCATAAGACGCCGCAAAATTCGGCGGGGTCTCGATAGATATATCGAGGCGCGTGTGTGCGGGGCGGTCTCGAATCGAACGTCGTCGTTAAATTTTACGACCATGCGCGTAGACGCTGCTTGGCCGCGGAAAGAGGCGAGGTGGAGGAAGACTTACGAGGAAATTATAGCCGCGCCGTTCGAGTATCTAATAGCGTTGCGCGGAACGGCGCGAGCACACAGGCGTTGACCTAATTACCGGAAATCACGTGTTGGAGGCAGAGAGCGCTAACGGGCCGCCCGGTTATGACAGCGCGGTATGCCGGGGCTATACGCGACGACCGCTTAAATTTCACATGGCATCTCCTCTCCTCTCCTTTCCTCTCCTCTCCCTCTCTCCCTCCCCACAGTCGCCGTGTCACTGTTACTCGGCTCGCGATGCGCGCCCCATTCCGTCAACGTTGAATCATTTCCGTGCAATTAATAACAAAACGTCCGTCACGCTCGCCCGTCTTCGACGGCGCGCGCGATCCGCTGCATTTCGGCGTATCGGAGCGGCGTCACGTGATCCGGCGCTGTCCGCGAAATTCGGGAAACCGGGACGAACGGCTCGGGTTATTAATAATTGATCTAGGAAGTATAGTTAAGTCGAATCTTTTAAATCGTTTCGAGACGATTGGAAAGGTTTCTTTAGGTTCGCCAGGATTTTGTGATTTTGTTAATAATTGGATGACAGTGATTTAGGGTCCTTGATTAGGGTTGATTAGGATTACCGTTTGAGGATTGCTCTTTGTTAATTATGTGGGGGTTATTTTGTTTTTCGAATGGATTGTTTTTCATTCTGATAAGAGTGATACGTATATCGAGGTGTATTTAGTAGGCTGATGAAATTATTGTTCTGTATTGTTGGTGATTTTTATTTTTATGAAAATGATAAGTAGGACTAGATTCATTCGGTAGATTCACAAAATTATTATTCACGTGCAAAGGATGATATTTATTTTTACAAAACATAATAATTAATAACAAAATATATACTTTACGTTCGCCATATAGTTGTATTAACAAACCGAATAAGAATCTTTTCTCAACGGTCTCCTGTTTCTCGTAGCTCTCTGCAGACGGTAAACCTAATCCCCCGTCTCTGAAAGAAGAAGCTGCTTCACAAACTTTCCTCGCGATTCAACCCTTAACTCTGCCCACCCTCCTTTCCCCCCCGGTTCACCCCCGCGCAGTCAAAATTCTCGGGCAACGGTCACACGATATCCCGGCCCGGTGTCGAGTTCGCAAATCCACCGGCTACGAAGCTCGACCCTCGACCTTTTCGGCCCCCTTTTCTCCCCTTTTTCGCCCCCCCTCCCCCCTCCCCTTCCAGTGGTGCCCTCGGACCGTATCTCGACCATCGTGTCCAGAAGCAGAGGGTTATCGGGTTTCTTCTGCGGTTCAAAGCGAAGCCGTAAAACCACATATATCATGCGGACCGGTAACGCGATACCCTAAGACGGATTCGACAAGTAACAACTCCCCCACCGATTTCCCGGTTTTCAACCCTTCCCCGTCGCGCTTGGGGCCCGCGTCCTGCCAACGACGCCGCGCCCTTTTGTTTCTTTTCTTTTATTTATTTTAGACAGCCGTGTAAATTATCCTCGAATCTTGCGTTTATTAACATTTAGTTGTGCTTAATATGTTTCTTAATAGGACCATGGAAAATAGTTATTGTGATCACTGTGATTCCTTATCGTGTTACAATGGGTCGTACAAAGTACATCGAACGGTTAATTAGAATTCCATCCACCAGCAATGACCTGCTAATAACTCGTAAATATAAAATAAATAATAATCTAATAATCTCTTCGAGCACAAAAATTTAACTAATAAAAGAACGAGCTATAAAGAACGAACTATTTTAAAAAATAATCTATTTCCCAACATTTAACCAAAGTATTTTCAACAGGGAGTTTTAATGTCCTTTAATAGCCTACTAATATCTCGTAAATAAAAAATTAATAATAATCTAATAATCTCTTCGAGCACAAAAATTTAACTAATAAAAGAACGAGCTATAAAGAACGAATTAGTATTTATTAAGTATTTTCCTTAGTATTTTCAACGGGGAGTTTTAATGGTACAATTTGTCGATTGAAACAGCGCGGCACTATTCAGCAGATTGTAATCCCGCTATCTTTCGCGCAGTTATTGCTGCCTTAAGAAATGTATGAGGATTAAGAGAGGGAGGTCGTTAAAATCCTATCAACGAGCTCGCAGCGAACGGGATTTGTATAAATTCTGGAAACGGACGCGCGGACGCGCGGCTCAGTTTTATTTCTCGCCTCCGATAAATCCGCTCTCTCTCTCTCTCTCCCTCCCTCTCTCTCTCTCTCTCCCCCTCTCTCGTCCCACGATTCGTTTTTCGGATACCCGTGGAACTCGAGGGCGAATTTCGTTGTTTCGGACAACCTGTTGCTGCCCACGAATTCATTCGCCGTGATTCGCGAATTCCGCGAACTTCGTCCCCTCTCTTGTAACAATTTACTACGATCGCAAATCTAGGCTTGAACCTAGGTTGAAACGGTTGCGTTAATCGCACATTCGACCAATCGCGTCGAACAGAAAAGGAACGATCTCCTACAACAAACGCGAACGTTCGCGCCGCGCTTCACCGTTCCGAAAACATTTAAATAATGCCGACCATAACGGCGCCGGGTGAAAATGATCACCGTGGATTCAACGTCGAATGATTCTCGAAAAGCACACACGCCGCTCGGCGCCGCCTCCAAATATTGAAATTCAATTAAAAGCACGCTCTCCGCGCGTTATTTACGTCGATGGCCCAACCCGATCGTGTTTTCCCTCCTCCTTCCCTTACCCCTTTACCCCCCCCCGCGTGTAAACCGCTCGAATTTATTTCCTCGTATTTTTTTTCTCGCGAGTTTTCGCCCGCAATATTTCACGAGCGTGTTCTTTTTTTTTTTATTAATTCGTCGGCATCGCGTAATTCCGCGACGAAATACGGTTCCCGAGAACCGGCGCCGGCCCTTCTCGATTTACTTTCGAACGAGCGTTATCCTACCGTTCGTCCATCGTATCGAAAATCGAGTATATCGATATCTGCTCACGGATAAGTATTTGCGGAGCCTCGTCGGCGGACCGGTCTTCTCAGGTCCGATTTCGTTCTTCGGTTCGTTCCGCGAAGAAAAGAGGGATTGAGGTATATATATATGTTTATTTATTTGTAGGTACTTGGACGTATTTATATATGTTTCATCTCCGGGGGGATCCGGAAGGGTTGGACTCGGGGGGAGTATTTCTTCCATAGTAAAAATTCGAGCGAGTTCCGAGTTAAAAATGATATAGCAAAATAAAGGAGACGATAATAGAAATATATCAAATTAAATGGAAATATATCAGGTAAGATTGAAATATATCCAACAATAAAATTAAAATATATCAAATGAGATAAGACGTCAAAACTATAAACTAAACGTATCGTAAATGCACAGCTAAATATTAAAGATTTATAAAAATATAAAATAATACATAAATATAGAACTAAAGATACAGCAAGAATATACAAATATGTAATCTAAATCAACAAACGAACGTTCATTTAATCCTACGTATTAATGTATCCGCTGTTTATTTAACACTCTATCATGTAACGTTTAATTGTTATTAAACGCGCAAAGTCGCTCGAGAATTAAAGAGCGTTTATTCCGCGATAATGATCGTTTGACGTTCATCGGGATACGGAAAAAATAATGTCCGGGCCGCGAGGATATTAAGCGGAATATTCAGGGCGGAAAGATAATGGAGATGCACTACCACCACCATCCAGCCTTGTCCCACGTGTTTCATCCTAAACGGATGGGTCTCCGGTTTCTATATAAATACATAAAGAGACCGGCACTCCGGCAATTGTGCGTCCGTGTGCGTGTGTGTGTGTGTGTGTGTGTGTGTGTGTAGCGTGCAATTTTTCATCTCGCGCATTCGGTCTAATCGAATCCCTTCCCCCCCGAAAGAGCTCGAGAGAACTGTGTATTCCGAGGGAGGAAAGCTTGCGGCGACCCCGAAAGCCCGAACCGCATCGCAAGATTACATCTAAATGATTACACATCGCCGCCCCTTTGGACCCCGCCCGCCCAATCCCAAGGGTGCACGGGGGTTGAACGTCCTCCGGCAAATGCGAACGTGGAACCGTGACGGTATTAATAGTGGGAATGTCTTTGGTACGCTGTAAATGATCAAAAATGTGTTATTAGGATGTGGTGAGATAATACTGTCGTTTAACCCTTTGTTGATGATGAATTTTTTGGACGGGGGAGGCAACAGAAGGAGGGTGTCTTGTATAGAAATTATTTTAATTTGTGTGGAATGCAGATGTGATTTATATAATTTGTGTAGAATTGTCTTGATTTGTAGATAAATGTAATTTATATAATTTATAAACAATTATATACTGTCTTAATTTGTAGATACTCCAGATATAATTTATATAGAATTATTCTTAATTTGTAGATACCCCAAATATAATTTATATAATTTCTTAATTTGTATATAATGCAAATATAATTTCTATACAATTATATACAATTATATAGTTTCTATACAATGATATAATTTCTAGCCAATTTATATACAATCACATAGTTCCTATACAATTTATATAAAAGTAGATACAATTTATAATCTGTACAGAAATTATCTCAACATAAGCACCGACCGTCGTCACTCTCACTCGCCACTTGAAACACCAACTACTTTCGCTCGTTTCTCGTCCATAAAGGGTTAATCGTAGAAAATACGAAACAAGTATACTTACGAGTAATACCTTCGTCCGTTATAATTCATTCCTGATGCCGTTTCAAGTAACCCTTCCCTTAGCCGAAACTGCGAAACTATAGAAATCCGCGGCTTTGTATAATGGTCGGCAGCGCAGGATAATTGTTTAAATTATTTGCGGGGGTGTCGCGATCGCGCGGAATTCTGTGGATCCTCGGAATTTCGTCGCCGTGAACGGCGTAAGGTTTCGCGGCGGGCCTAACGTCGATATCGACCCGGCTGCTTCCGACGCGCACCCTTTCGTCCTCGCCACCCTTCGCTCTGCACCCCTCGCGGCCGCCTGCTGTTGCACGCGCCAGCCAGAAAACAACGTGCCGGCACGCTGAAATATGCACCGCACCGCACCGGGGGGTACGCGACGCCGAGAAGAACGGCTCGCGAATTCGCCGGATCCTCGACACGTTGTTGCATCCTGCCCAGTGAGAATGCATCGACGTCCCTGCATCTTTCAAGCTCCCTTTCGAGATGCGAACACCGTGGACGGGGAAATCTACTTCTGCTAATTACGCGCGATCGCGATCGGGCTCGTTAACCCTTTGCAACTCGGAGCCATTTTAACTGTAAATTTGAAATCATTTTTCTCGTTCGCGGCGTTTCCATTCTATTTAACAAAATCAATTTTTATGCGTAGAAAATTTATTCTTCTGACTCCTACCGACAGTTTTACTACTTG